>NW_028301547.1:20790000-20867500 GCF_042242905.1 Orbicella faveolata | reverse complement strand
TATTGGGATATTCAGACCGAGATGTAATTTAGATATGCAATTTCAGAGCTTTATTCATAAACCTCATAGATTCTGTTCGTTTCATATACTTTTATTAGCCACGAACACATAGAGTGGTCTGCCTGTGTCTGTGTTCTCAATAGCATATCCTTCCAACCGTTCTCGGTTGAAACGGGGTAACTCCTGGGAATAGTCTTTTACGATAGCTACAATCACGCGACATGATCACGCGAATACGTTTTCAACCGTTTCAAGACCTTTCAACCTGTTATGAGGCCGGATGAAAAAGATGATCAACCAAAACAACCGAGAACGGTTTTTCCCCCAAAAGAACACGAAGAAAACCCAACCAACCAGAAGCGGTTGATCTCAATAGAACACGACTTTACGTACATTGTCATTATCACCGATCGATTGTGGCACAGGACACATGACCAGAACGCACCCGGTGCATGCGTTTCTTTGTTACGATGTAGCTAGGCTATTGTTATTAGCTCGTGGCTCCTCAAGTGGAGTCAAGAGGTACTACGTACGCCTATGATCGATTTTGATCATAGACAAATTATTGATTGGCTCTAACTAAACCACAATCTTCTTGGTATATTTAACGAATATTATAAAACGTGTTAATGTATCCAGATTTCGTCTTTGATATTTTACAGTGTAACTGTTTGCTAAATATTGAATTAATCTGTTTTTAGACAACGGCTATTTTAAATAAGATTTCTGATAGGACAAACACTGTGCACGCATTAGTACATAGAACTACTGTAACATTGCATTGATCGTTTATTTTTATGCAATCGCCTGTTGTTTCATCTCGAGGCGCGAAAAATCGGGATGTTGCCTCAACGAAGAGGTCACAAAAAACATGATAATGAGGACCAAGTCAGTTACGATGATAATCAAACAGCGGGAATCGTTCCTTAGATCATCCTCCAGAAATTGGTTATCCAAGTGAACATGTGAAATATTATGCATTATTTCATACTTACTGAGATTTTCGGATAGAATCGACCGCATGAAAAACTCAGTCATACGAAAATTTTTTCCGATCCAATCACAATCGTGAAACGTCTTTCTCACACGGGGGAAAAGCGTTTCATCCAATCAGAAATCAGCTGTCAAAGTGAATCAGTCAGTTCGCAACGCGTTAACGTTGCTGTTGGCTCCTCTTCAATCCTCATTCACAGAAGCTTGTAGAGTTTCCACAAGTTTCCACTAGTTTTCTCGCAAATTAGCTATAAACCACAGATACTGGCGGAAAGCTCGAACAGGTTTATCGCTTTAGATAAAACCATTTAAAATTGCATCCAGGAACACCAGCACAAAAACACTCGGGCAAAAACCCGACGAGACGTTAAGGTCAGCTTGTTTAGCGAGTTCCTCAGAAGGAAGAGGCCAGAAAAGTTTTAAAGAAGGCAAATATCCCCTAAGCATTATTGACGACAAAGAGCAAGAAAAATTCTGGACGCTCGAAGCAAACGACTTAAAAAAAGGCAAGGCAAACGAAGCAAATCAAACGCAGCTAAAGCGTTGACCGATGACGGAGTAAACACTCTGTACGAAAAATATTTACACTATAGGCTTTTGAAGAAGCGACCAAGTCGGAATAAAAACATTACTTGACATTTGTTCTGCCGAATGAAAAAGCAATTAAATTTTATTAGAATGCTGAGCGTGAAAATCTCAGTAAGTATAAAATAAACAAATTAAAGCTTGGAAACTGCTTTAATGCACGGTATTTCCGAACTCGTTGGTTTTGCATCAGAAAACTCGCTCGTTCGTTTTCTGATACGTCAACAACTCGTGCGTAAATGCCGTACGCGCGCACTTTCCATGAAGTAATCTATACTTTCCAATATATGATATTGCCTAACCTTACGGGTACCTGTATATAACGAACTCTCAAAGTGATTACCTCCCAGTTGGATTGGTAGCCCAGTTGAAAGAGAAGTGCACCGGTATCGCAGATTTCTTTCTATTTTTTTTCCAATTTTCAATTAGTCAATTCTGGATCGGAAACGTCTTTTAGTTGAATTCCTTTACTACATTGAAGCCTCTCTTTTAAATGTTAATGTGTTTCAAAAAGAAAATGCATTGAATATATGTATCAAAACATTTTGTCCTAATTAGAAGCTTTTTTTACAGTTCCGCCTCCTTTGATGCAGGGCTTGCAGACCTACCTTTCACGATATCGCCGGTTTGTAAAAGAATTGTCGTATCTATCGCAACTGTTTTTGTTCAATTTGAAATATACCTTGCTTGTTTGTCTGTTATTGGTGTTTTCTTGTTGCTGTACCATTCTGTATGAATTAATATTTACCGTGGAAGACCCTACAATACCATGCATCACCTCGTTATATCCACTTCTCGTGTTCACTTTTATACGAGCACCACCTGTTAGTCTACTCAGGCCATAGCCCGGCTTGATTTCCTCGTTGAATTTATCACAATACCATAATCATGGCAACGATTCGATTTAGCAACCTTCACCAAGCACTCACCCCATCAACATACGGTAAGGACACGCTATCCATAACATTTGACATGTCTCTTTTTGTGCATTTATTTTGGTGAATGAAACCTCTTCATATCATGTACAAGATGAACGTTTTTACAGTGTTGAGACACAAAATACTATCTTTTGTTATTATGAAGATCGCTCATTATAGTCACCCCTCCCCCCCCCCCCCCCAAAAAAAAAATGTATGAAATAATGCCAGGTCATGGACATGATTCGAGTGTCAGTACATCATGGTAACACAACCCACTTCTGTTTTTGTTATAGGCTACGAAAGAAAACTTCAGCCAGAATCTGTCCATAACTTGTTTTCAACTTGTTTATTCACAGGCTCTGCTTAGCTCGGTTCTTGTGTCAGCTGACCCTGTGGAAACCCCGCTGAAAAATGCTGAACAGTTCATGTTGATCAAGGACTATCGTACAGCTGCCATGCTATATACTGTGGCACTACGGTACCTCGAAGCTGATTCTTCCCCTGGATTGGTCGCCGCTATTCTATGCAAGCGAGCTGAATGTTTACTTCGCTTGGTTAGTATCTTTCTTCCTGGTTAAAGAACTTAAAACATGTTTGAGTTGACACTAAGTTAGTTTACTTTTGTGACCACGGCAATACACTTCACTTTCAGAGTTACGTACAGCACGTTTTACGAGATTGCAGAGATGGTGAGTATAGAACTGAAGATGAATAAAGCTTTTACTTTAATGTAAAACGTAAACAACGATTTTTACGTATACCACACAGCAGTCACAGATCAGGGGCGGAAAGAGGAGGATAGGAGAGTAGGTTTCCTGACGATCTGAACATGTTCACTGAGGAAACAGCAGTAGTGAGATGACATTTTTAGTCTTGTCTTTAAGAAGTGTAATACGGATTCCGGTTTCGGCAGACTTTTGTTGTTGTTGTAAGTTGATATTGCAACAGTTGTAATTTACTGCGGCGCAGACGCAAGTATTCATGACACTTGGTTGCATTTCTTTGGCATAATCCGATCAGTATTAGTGATCCAAGATAACTTGGATCATTAAAAAAGTGAGAAATCCAAACTGGTAGCAGGCTGGCCCGTTAGCTAGTTACAAAACGTGGAGGAGTTGAATTCGGGACAATGAATGCACCGGGCCTTCCAGACCATAATTTTATCCCTCTAACCACCAGTTGTTGTTTTCGTACGATGTTTACGAACAATTCGTTCTCTTGCTTGAAGCTAAGAGCAAAATCCCCCTTACCATTAGTTCTGGTTGCTGTATAGTAATATATTTGCTTACAATTCTTTCTGATGTTTTTAGCTAAGAGCAAACTGGGGAGTGACAACGAACACATAGCATTTCTATCTTCACAAGCTCTAGAGCTACAGGGAGAAGTACAGAAGGCTTTTATGCACGCCGTCATATACAAGTCTCTTGATCCTCGGGTATTTATCGAAAACGCAACATTTTATGTAAAATAACTACGTTGCGTCACAAACGTAAAACAAGACTTCGCATTGAGTAGGCTGAGGAAGTTCTTATGTGATAAAAGGAAACGGAGATGGTTACAATGTGGTGGGTTTGTTCATGACCATGTGTGCTCGTAGGTATTTGTTCGAATCGTATCCCACTTTTGGCAGGTCCTTCTTAACATTAGGAAAAATCCTGGTGTTTTATTATCAGTTAAGTTTCTCCAAATCAAAGGTGACCGCAATATACGCTATAAAGACTATAAATGAAATGGCAAACTCCTTAACTGTACACCTCCAAGTGATAGCGCACGTTTTAGGAGGAGAGGGGTAAGGCCATTCAATTTTTACGGCTGTCTTACTTAGCAACCTTTTGCATTCACTGCAGCTTGCCAGTGCGCGCTACTCTATCACAATTTCTTCAATCCATCCTTCTTAATAGTACAAGTTTTATTTTATAGATATCAAGAGACAAGGATATTATGAGAAGGTTAAGAATGAAAGTGAAGTGGTTGTGTGGCCAGGTATCTATCTTAATTGTACTGTCAGCCCATGATTTCATTGAAGCCCGCGTAAGATTATTTCATTACTTTGTAAAGCGTTCAAATAACTCTGAATTTGGGTAGTGTCCTGATTAACAAGTTATTTAGACAATTCCGTAACTGTAATCGTTCGAATGCTAATGGTCTTTCTCAGTGGCCTCGCCCAATTTTGGCAGTCCTCGGAATGTTCCTTTCATCCGATTCATTTCCAAGCACTCTTTTGTACAAAGGATGCATTTTTATAGTATAACAGAGATGTGCATTTTAGTAATTCATTCAACTTTAAGTCTATTTTCAAAAATCAAAGGTACGCAAGATTTGAATTTCTTAAAAACATTTCATTGTCAGACTCGATCAGCTCTGAGATGTTAGATTGCTTTCTGAGGTGCTTTTCCCAAAATGCTGATTCACATTCTTCATTAATTTTCTCTTATTCTTTGTTACCAAAATTATTTCTAAGTATATTGTTATATCATACATGTATTTGTTGTTTCTCGTGTTTTCTCTACGTCTTGGGATGCCTTTGAAATTCCTTACTGTTTTTTTTTTTTTTTTTCTTTCAGGCCTAATTAAAATGTTAATCCAAACAGTGTTTCTTTTGACCTTATTTTTAGGGATATCATCAAGTTCACAGCACTCTTGACGTCCTGATGACACAAGGCGAGCTGTCGCTCTCAGACTCTAAGACAAAGGTGGCCTTAGCCTTTTTCACAGAAGTTGTGAATCTTTTTCCAGAATTTCCGGATGCTCACGAATATCGAGCGAAATGCTTCTCCATTTTGGTAAGAATATAGCTATGTTGGCCAGCTGTTATGAAGAGAAGTTTGTGAGCGAATACTTAATCCTTGATTTCGGTAATATGGATCTCTGGTCGATGGTAGCGCTTCTGTTATCGTTTTCGAACTCTTGATAATTTCTTTTTCTGCCGAGAGCTTAAAGAGTTATTTTGCCTTTTTACCTCTCTTGTTGGTCACACCCCTATAGTCTGTTGATGTGACCGCGTTCTTTACAAGTGCGGAACATATTCGCGAATTAGCTCCTTATTAGAACACCTTGGGAAGACTGTTGATGAGTGAATGGAAATATATGTTTTGCACTCATGGCTCATTTATATTCCACAGGGTGAGTTTCTTCAAGCTGAGCAGGACTGCAATAGAGGTATATTATTATTATTATTATTATTTTTTTTTTTTTTTTTTTTTTTTTTTTTTTTTTGTGACAATACCATTGACTACATTCATTTCCTTCCAGATCGTGTAACCTGTCGTATTTGTTATAAACTTTGCTTTCGAATTAATAATCACAGGTCAGTTTTGCAAATTCTACTGAAAAAGCCTTGGCCTCCTACACTTCAATATACATATATCATTTTATGAAAAATGCAACTTGCGGCTTTTTTCATGCTCACTCAGATGACAGTATGGACATGAGCGAAACAGTTCCTGTTGGCTCGGGTGTCGCTTTAAAGTTAACGTAGCCCGCGAGCAGGCTCACGTTGGAGCACAAGCGCGCCTCCTTACTGCCGGATCGTTTTGCTCTTCACTACTCGCGCGCGTGACTCAAAGATGAGCCTGCTCGCAGGCTAAAGGTAACGTTACACCTCGTTTTACAACGTTTCACAGCGATAAAAGGCAAAAATTCAGCACCATTTTCAGTTTCTTTCAGTTTCCGTCGCCTCGAAATTTATTGAGAGTTTGAAGCAAAAATGAGCAAGAGTTATTTCGAAAACAGTTGAGACGTGTATATAAGCGACAGTACAAGTGTTGGCGGAAATGCGCCTGCGCAGTGCGTTTGACCGCTGTAGAACGTCAGTAACTGAGAATTGGCGGCTCAGCCTGCGAGCAGGCTCTTTGCGATTAAAGAAATAAGGAAAGGAAAAAGCGAAGAAGAGCCTTAACCTTTATTTAAACACACAACACCTACGTGTGTACTGGTAGGAAATATAAAATAATAAATATTATCAATTCGTAAACGCCAAGCAAATACTAACTAGTAGTTAGTATTTAGAGAGGCTAAAAAAATTATCATTGATATTTACAATAGTATATACAGGCGCTATTTTAAAAATCTTGAAGTAACACTATATACAAAATTTAAAACTTTAAAAAGCACGCTTTAAGGCATATGAACTTTAAGAGTTCGCTTAAAAGATAAAATGTCTTTCGATTCTCTAACCATTAGAGGCAACGCATTCCAAAGTTTACTGACTAAAGATGTAAAAGATCGATGCATGCACTCCAAATTGAATGGAGGAAGTTCAAGCCTTGTGCTGAACCCACGTAAATCGTATGTAACACCATAAAATTAAAAAAAAATTAATAATATAGGGTGCTCCACTGTCGTACAAGCACTTGTGCAACATAACTTGTGATTGAAATTGCCTACGTTGTTCCAAAGACATCATCTCAGCTATTTTTAGTAGGTTGTCGTATGACACAGACTTCGGATTCACCCATTTCTTTCCAGACCTTATTGCCAGCGTTGTCATTATCTTTTTTTTTCCTTTTGCAGCTCTCAATTTGACGCAACGCACAAGTGCGGCAGCATTTGATACAAAAATAAAAATCAAGATCCGGCAGGGAGAGTTTGCGGAGGCTCTGGAATTAGTGAATGAATGGCAATTTATTGATCCCGAAGTGAGAGAAAACTTTGATGAACTTTTCAGTCTCTGTTGTCACTTATTGATAAATACATTTACTAGTCTAATATTTGTTTATGGGAAAATGGAATATTATGGAAAAAAACATTATTTGAAAACTTAATGTAAGAGAGGATATTTCGCTTAGGTAGCACTTATCTAATTGCTGTACTGGACTTGTAGTTCAAAAGGTAAACATTCCTAACGTTTCGTCGCTTAATTTGCTTCGATGAAGGGATGATGCTCAAAACGTCAGCTCTACGACTATTAATTCACGTCTTTTAAGTTAATCATCTTTAAGTTGGTAATTAGTTAGTTTCTTGCTTTACTTTCCCGCCGACGAAGCACAATAGTTTGTTTAGAAACCAATAGCTCTTGTTATCAGGAACTGAAGTCACAGACAGCTAAATCGTACAATTCATAAAATTTTTGTCTCTTCTAGGTTTTTTTAGTGTATCTTTATTTCTTTGCTATAGTTATGCAGACTCTCTCAGGGCAATGTATGCAGCCGTTTTTTAGTTTTTTTTTTTTTTTTTCTTAAAAGAATGCAGAACTCGACATGATTAAAATGCAAATTACTCAAAAATTGGTGGCGGCGCAACCTAGGAGTGGAACAGCGGAGATGAGCCGATGTCAGTCGGTAAGTTACAAAAATAGGCTACTGCACAGCTGTGAATCTCATATCCACAGCGTGAACTTGTCTCTGTTGTAAGAGACGGTCTGGAAGGGCACGATGGGAGCGACTCAAAGCTGTTCGTTATCAGGTTGCTTTCGATGTTGCATGCAGCATACAGTAGGACTTGGCATCCAAAGACAACACACGACTTGTCATTAGTCGTGCGACAACGTGACATCACGAGGTTTTATGAAACTGGGCTGAGAAGTTATAATGGCGTTATAAAGGACCTGAAATTCTGGAGTGGGGAATAAGCTTTCATCGATATCTAACTGAGAACTGATAAACTGCTTACTGTCACACTGAAAACTGACTAATCTTTCAGTTTTTATCTAGAACTAACCATGCATCCAAAATCCCTTTTGATTTATTCTTGCTAATGTATGCTGAACGTTGTCAGAAAGTTGTTGTTTAAGTCTGTCGTCACGTGAAAGAGCGTTTTACCTTTTCAACTTTCCGATTTGTCATGTGGCCACGAGTCAGGTCACGAAATGACAACGAAAAAAAGAACCAACCAAGCCTGGAGTCAAAGCGGCAACGCGAAGGTCAGCAAACTCGCAAATGTTTTATTTCAATGACCTGGGCCAAAGGCAGCAAAAGAATCCGATATCTGTAAACTCGCCTTAACTCATTGGCTCCCGTGCCGTCCGTAACCGCCCTTGTAAAACGTGATGCTAGTGGAAAAAAGGCTTCCCTTCATGTTGCAAATGCTTTTTTGAGTAGATTGGAGCTAATTTGGCCCATATCCTGTCTGAAAATCTCCAAAATGTCCAAAAAATTCGTTTGTGGCAAAAAGCTCCGGGGGTCAATGGGTTAAAGTTAAATGATAACTTATAAGCACGTAACTACCGACTTCTATTATCGTGGACAAAAGTCCTTAATTGGGAGACTAATGTAATGCAGTGAATTATCTGAGTTTTCTCCTGTTAAAAGCCTGTTGCTGTTCCCCCTCCCCAGCCAATACAATGTTGAAAATCAGGAGAAATTGCATGTTCTAGATTTAGGCAGGTGTAGAGGTATCCGCGTCTGGCGTGTATGCAGGAGCGCCAAAAGTGCAAATTTGTCCGAAGACTTTTGCCCATGATTGTAGATTCACCGGCCTGACAAAATATGAAATTACGAATGAATAAAGCTTTCCGTGTGACAATATTCATTTGTTACGTTTACTTTGTTTGTTTATTTTAAAGCCAAAGAATAAAAAAGAACTACAACGAGAAGAGCGGCAGAGGGAAAAGGTAAATATTTATCCGGTTATATCACTATACGGCCTTTAGTAAGAGGATGACGTGCAATCAAGTCAAAGCAAAGAAGGAAACAGAATTTGGCATTCCGCTTATGTAGTCAGTCAAAAAAAAAAAAAAAGAACACTGACAAACGGAGATCTAAGTCTTTACAAAAAGCATCCAACATTTGAAAACGGATAATCATGATAATAATCGTACTTCGAGTGTGGTCGCATGCGAATCTTTGGTAGCTTGAATTGCGTCACGTTTTAGTCCAAATTTCAGACAGTTTTGGGTAATTTGTCTCAGTGTTTTGACTGCTTTGTTCCCGAGTTTTAAAGTGCTTTGTTTCCGCTCGGTTGCTTTGTGCCTTACGACTTCGTTTTGGATTGCTTCGGCTTTGCAAAATACATTTGCAGTGAGTCGCCGGCCCAAAGAACTGGAAAAAACATGGACCTAAGCGACGAAACTGCAAAACCCGATGTCTCGGTGCCATCCAAATACCAGCGTTCTACCGGACAAAAGAAATAATAACGACAATATAGAGGCTGCTAGTGCTCTTTTCCATCTCTTTTTTCTGTGGTATTGAAAGCCGGAGTGGATTAGCAGTAAAATTTTTTGAAGAGAATTTAAGGTACCTGTCCTCTCCAACTATCACAACGTTGTCATATATAATAAAAGGTGTTATGTATTGCTTTCAGGAACGCCAAGAGATAGCTCGTGAATTGGGAGAAAGGCGAAAGCAGGAAGAAAGTAAAAGTAAGAAGGTATGAGTTTGATAACTTGCTGTGGATGAATTAAAATAACGTTCTAAGAAATTGGTATAAATTGCTCGACCATTACAAAATTTAATAATTGTGTTACTTCTTGAGCACACAACTAGCCCTACCTATTATAGTTATTTTGGGTGCCTTGCTACCGACTTCCCATTGAAAAAATTTTTATTGTAAATAAATCACACTATTCGAGGAACAATAACATTCTTGTATGGTTGTCAACAAACGTTTAAACCCCCGGATGCGGGAGGTTCTTTTTATGTGGGCTATATATAGGTATGTGTAGCTCTGAAAAGGATATAGTTTTTATGCTGTTTTGGTCTGGGAAAGGGTATAGATTTTGAATATTTTGGTCTGACAGAGGGTATGTTTTTAACTCTGGCTTGGCATTGGGTATTTTGTTCACAAGGAACTAATTTTTTTAACCATCGACATTGGCAAATTTAAAGTCCTCCTAAAATGTTCATGCCAGTAAGTGAAAGCCATTTTTGGTTAGCTGTGGTCATATATTAGAGCTGTGTACTAGTCTGAAAAAAAGTCTGAAATGGGGTACGTATTTATTTTTGCCTCCGGTCCTAGATAGGGTATGGAAAATTACAGATTTTGGTCTGAAATAGGGTGACCGTTTTGTGTACAAGTATTGGGCAGCACACCCCAGCCAAGACTTTGGGGATTAACCCCCCCCCCACCCCCGGAGGGGGGCTTTTAACCCAGTGATGATAATTTAAGCACGTCGCCTTATGCGTCGCCTTATTGTGGATAATCTTTCATAAAGACAAAAACAAGCATCTTCACAATCCTGACCACACAACTCGAATCTTTTCACTTTCACGTAAATACAGCAAACGGCAGACGACAAACTGAAGATTCCTTATGTTCCCGGGTAATTAGAGGAACAAACGATGACATTTATTCTTCCATGCAGCTACATGTATTGCATAGCATATACGACCTGAAAAATGTAATTACATACACTTCTGATTGTCTTCTAGCAACTTACCACTTATTTTAAATACAGGTTAAAGCTCAAGCCCCGACGAGAGAAGAGCAACATGGAGCATGTGAAAAGACCAAGGGTAATAGTCTGTTTAAATGCTTACTAAACAGCTAAAAGAATACTGGTTAGCTAGCCGAGGCCTGTTACCAAACGGTTATATACTTTCTGTCCATCTGGTCGGTCGTACTATATATCGAACATTCCCTGAAAATGCGATTCCAGACCTCGATCGATGACTGCACGCTTCAACATTTTCAAAATTGTAGTTACACAAATGAGATCAACGTAAAAACTTAACAAGTCAACCAGTTCACCGATAATCGTCTCCATCTCAAACTTATCCTACCTTTTCATTCAGATTGAAAGTTTATATAATCCTGGTACCCAATTACACTTTTTTTTTTTCACAACTGAGACGCATGTAGCCAGAGCACAGACAACGATCACAAACTTTACCTCAGATAGATACTGCTCCAGGATAGGCGAGTAAGAAGGCTCCATTTGCCAAAGGAATTGAATCGTTTATGGCTTCCGGCAATTTATGATTAACAATAACGAAAAATATTTACTGGTTTTAGGAGCAGTTGCAACAGAAGACACAACGCCATCCATGGCTACACCTGCAGCTTTACCTGGCGAGCGTATGTTGGAATTCTTTTTGTGTGAACGCCTAAGCTCGAGTATTAGTGTTTGAATGACAGAAATTACAGAACCTTTGTACCACACTTAGCAGAGAGGTGGTATAGAATCCAAATGGACTTTTTGAATATTAAAGGGAAATTTTAACATGGTTTTAATTTATTTGTAGGTCCTTCTTTCCCAGAGCGATCAAGAAAACGAAAGATGAGACGGAAAACCAGAACTTTAAGGGCTGCAAGGCAAGGTACACAGTTATTAAAGCCTACTGTAGTAGTTCGAAATATCTGGTTATTGTGAAAAGGAAAGCCTGCGAACGCTTTCAGGTGCTCTAGTCAGCTCAACCCTACCGGCGTGACCCGAGTGGTTCGTTTTCATGTAAAACGGCCGAGATCTGTAATTTAAACTATAAAATTCTAACATAATAGGGCGGTTTCTCACTCATTGATAGCTCAACCGCGGCGATTTTCAACCGTGACTGCGTATTGTTTAACGCTTTCATCCTATCAGTACTTATAATTAGTATCACCCAACTAGTGGACTAATGCAAATCCTGCATTATGATTGGCTACGCTACTCGATGACTATTAGTAATAGTCATCGAGTAGCGAAATTGGCGCCATCGAGCGTGACGCGTTCTTTCGTTTTATTCCCAAATAAATATTTCTTCAACTAGCATTTGCTAACTTTATTATTACCTTTTCTGTCCGACTAGTTCGGTGATACTAAAACAATTAGACCCTTCGCCCTCAAGGGCCACGGGTCAATAGCCCATGAGGCGAAGCCGAATGGGCTATTGACCCGTAGCCCTTGCGGGCTACGGGTCTAATTGTTAATTAGTGACTGAGTTGGAGAGCCGGACAGGAAAATATTTGGCTCGAGGTCAGCGCCGCGAAAGTACGCTAACAGGAATTGAACAAGCGAGTTTTAAGCTATTCAGCTTATCTGGATAAACTGCACGGTAATGAACTTGTGTTTGGACATCATTTTTGTCTCTTCAAAGAACGCTGATGTAGAAACCGCAAAACAATTTATCGTAATGTACACAAGGTATGTTGCGATTTCTCTGGTTTCTCCGACTTTTCCCAGAGACTTGAAGAAAACGCTTATATCGTAAGTCTTACTTTGTTTTCTTCACGGGTCTGACTCGGTATTTTCTTGCTGTTGACCCACGATGAATTCTTTCACCGCTTTTACTGAAGACGTTTTGGCCTCAAGACTGAATGTTTGCTTGTACCAAAAGTTCATTATCGCAAAGTTTATCCGGATAAGTTGGATTAGTTGTTTTCTTGACGGTGTTTACTTGTTGTTGGCTTCTGATTAAGTTGTGAACTTCTACATATGTGAGGAGCGTTGAAGAAGTATTCATGGCGCACGTAATGCCTGATGTACACCTTGAGCATTCAAGGCGATTTGGAAAAACAGGCCGGATCTAAAGAGATATCCGAGATGCATTTCAAGTCAGCCGTCCTTGATTACAGCAGAATGTTACAGTCTACGCGGTGCACGCAACATTTTCAAAGGAAGCAAATTTACGGTCAGCATTCTCATCTAGTGTAACGTCCTCAGTTTTAAATTTGTGTTATTTTATTAAGGGTTAAATGACGACTCTGACGCGAGCAGTGTTTGCAGCATTAGTACTTGCCCAGGCGATTTGGATTACAGAACGAACTACCGCCCCAGGATGCCGACGTTTGAAGACAGCGATCAGGGTATTGTCAGTGATCAACCTAAATCGTCATCTCGTCAAACGAAGAAAGCAGCCGAGAAGTCGTCCAATAAACAAAGCTTGGGAATCCGTCGTAGACCTACTGATGTTCAAGGCCCCTACCGTCTCTGTAGGTACCACGATCGTCCGGAGCTTTGTTGGCAAGGGAAACTATGCGTCTATGCGCACAATGAAGCAGAGAGAGTAGCTTGGGAAGAAGACAGGAAAAAAGGTATATTACTTAAGGCTGCCACAGGCCGGTCATGGAATTATTAAGGCGTTGCTCTCAAGGAAACGGATAATAACTTAGTGAATTTACTATCTGAATGTTCAAAATTAATGTAGATGGATTTTATTGAGAAGTCACAGCGTTCGTTAACGTTGAGTACTGTTAGTAATGATCGCTGGTAAAGTAAAATCGTTTTCAGTAAATATATCGAGGAATATTTGTCAATGTTAAAAACATAAATTGGATTCTTTTCATTTGAGCAGTCATATTCTGTCCAGTCAGGAAGCCAGGGAAAATTCAGAGAGTATTATACCATTTCTGCCTTTAAAATCATCGAGATAAATTCTAACATGCACTTAAAACGCCATTACTTAAAATCAAGAATGCACGTCGTACGAGATAAAGAAATGATGACGGCGGTGGAGGGGGAGGGGGGGTTTGGGGGAGGACAATAAGAAATCGATAACAACGGGAAAGATAATTTCTCTTGTTCTAGGCCTTTAAAATGCAGCTCTCGCATGTTCATTACTTCGCTTATTACCTGGAGGCCAAAATCTGGACGTTGCCAGTCGTTTTCAATATTACACACTATTTATTGTATTTCAGAAAACAGTAGGAAACTGATTGCTAAGAAAGAGAAGGCAGAACAGGATAAAGCAAGAGAAGGCTATTCCATTTCACTGAAAGAATGGCGTGAAGCATTTAGGGGGCAATGCCGAGCACCCTGGCACATTCCTAAGAAAGGAGGAAAGTACAAAATGTGTCCTAAGTAAGTATTTTTTATTATTAAATTTTAATATTGCAACTATCTTGAGGTGATATCATCTCCCCATAATCAAACCGAAGAAATGGGGAAGACATAGTCGGAAATTGCGCCATTTTCTGGAACATCCCCGACATGGTTATGTCAGGATAACTGTTGAATCGCCAACACTCTTCCACAATTCTTTAACCGCACTTTATCGCCACTGTTAGAATTGAGACATTAAAATTTTCTTGATTTTTCCTCACTGTAGGTGGGCAAATGGAACTTGCAAGCTTCGTAGAACATGTACCTTTGCGCACGGGGAGAAAGAACTCGAAGCGTGGAATGTACACTTGGAGAAGATGGAAAAAGAAAGGAAAATGAAAACAGAAGAGGGGAAAGAGGTGAAGACAACGGACGGGCACCCTAAGAGTTCCTCAAACAAGGTTAACTATTATGACATGCAACCACGTTGTAATTACAACAGTATGGTTTTTTATTGGGGCAAAGAAAACCTGTCCTCAGTCAATTACTTCTTTAACGTGACCATTCCGTTATTATGACCTTTTCTTGGTTGCCCGATGGTTGGTCCCCCTGTACTTATAAAAGCGGTAACCATCTGAACACCGATATATTGTAGAATTTAAGTTTATTTAATTAATCGATTCGTAGTGTAAAAGAACCATTAAGTAAACTTTCAACGTTTATCTTTTGTTTTATCTTAGCTTGACAACGTTTCCGAAGTGACTGTGGATCCTAGTGTCTCAAAGGCAGCTGCAAAGTCGGATAAACAAGGTAATGGAATTCGACCTCGGCCAAAGAATGTGTATGGTGCCTTTCGCCTCTGTCCTCATTACAGCGTTCGAAAAAGTTGTCCTACAGGTGACCGATGCAGTTTTCCCCACAGCGAGGTGGAGAGGATCGCGTGGGAAGAAGACCGGAAAAAAGGTACCTATACCCTGCAACTAAGATGCACTGTAGTTCCCAAAGCAACGGCGTTGTGAACTATGTATTTTAATGGTTGTACATGAATCTTAAAATGGCAATGCTGGCCTCAAGTTAAATAAATTCACTTCTTACTACTCCGAAAGCATTTGACACTTTTTGACAACGTAACAAAAGTCATACCTGATGATCTGTTAGAAAGTCCATTACCGTACCAAGATTTGAACTTAGCCCGGTCTACTAGCCTGATTTCCTGTGATATAAAGTCACTGACCCAACATCGTCAGATTCTTGGCCGGATTTGGATACGGTGAACACCTAATCGTTACTTCTTCTTACGCTTTGGCAGCATATCAGGCTTAGCTTATTTTGGTGAGTATTTTGGTTCTCTGCTTCTCGTCAAAATACCTGTAGGAACCATAAGTATCACGTTTCGGGGCACATGAAGGTTAGGCATATGTGCAAGCAATGATGTGCTCCACGCACCCAATTCCATTGTTTATGAACCAATGAGATACAGGTAGATAACTCGAGAGGCCGGTCCAGAATAAGGCGATCATTCTGGTTTCACAATATTATTGTCGACAATTACTGAACACATGTTGTTGATACGGAAACGAAAATCTACTTTACGCATGGAGTTGGAACATACTAAAGGGATTCTAATTAGAAATTTCGTCTCTAGCTCTATCGTTACGTTTTCACGACTGACCGAGAGATTTTCAAAGGCAAACTTCCCGCAAGAGTCATTTACACGCTTCCGATTGTTTTATAAACAATGAGATTAAATGATTAACGTTGTAGCTAGCTTGCTCATGCAACGAGCAATGAATCCCTCCCATTAAACAGACCTCTTACTTTACATGAAACTGCGAGGTGTTCATCATAGCTGTCCTGCGGTGTATTAAAATTCCTTCGTTATTTTGTAAGTCGTAAACTTGTTATTGGTAGCTTCTTCGTTCGAAAAATGACTTAAGCAACTTGTGAGATATACATATATATGTAAACATTGTGTCTTTAAATTTCATTTGTTTTAAATGTTATTCATATTTTAGGTTCTTTTAAACCAGCCGCCCAAAAAGGCAATTCCAAGAAACAAAAAGCGCAAGGAGCCTTTTTAATTACACTGAAAGAATGGCGCCACGCATTTAGGGGACCAACTGGCTGCCGAGCACCCTTACGGATTCCAAACAAAGGCGAAAAGTACAGAATATGTCCTGAGTAAGCCAACTCTCTTAACTTCATAATTAACAGTGAGAAGCATGTAATTTCAATAATTCGCCTTGTCGGTAATGTAATTTGAGCGTTTTGAGTGAAATTCTAAGGGAGTTGGCGTGACCAATGGACAAGGCGCTGACTCGAACTCCGTAGGATCTGCGTGGCTCAGATCCTTCTTCACCAGTTCCTGACCTTCGCACACTTTAAACGTCTAAGTACTCTAAATACAGCATTCTAGCATTGTGTAGAGCCTAGATTTTCACGACATCCCTTGGTACAACTCGACTAAACTGGCCTTGTGTTTCGCTTGATATTACTGGGTTTACTGCCTTATATTTAGATTGTCCACAATCCACTTTTGTTCTTTCTTTTTTTTTTCCCTAAACCAAGATGGACAAAGGGAAGTTGCAAACTCGGCAAAGTATGTACATTTGCACATGGGGAGACAGAACTCACAGCATGGAATAATCACTTGGAAAAAATGGAGCAAGAAATTGCTAAAGACTCTGAACTGGAAACAATGAAGTTGGAGATGAAAGATGTCGACTCCGCAGAGGAAAGTAAAGTCAGTTCACCTGTGGAGGGTGAGCGACCGACTCCTACGTACAAGGTAATGGCTATCACGATTAGCAGTCTTTATGCATGGGTTGGTACATTTGTTTGTACGAGGTAACCGCTGCTCCGTACACTCGTATAAATTCAGCATGTGCTACAAAAGAACTCCAAGAAAGATGCTTCGCTCTATTTAGCCAGCGTTACGTTTTAAGTAAGTGCCATAATTAAGTTGATATTGGAAATGTTTTTTTTTTTTTTTTTTCAGTTTAAGTGCATGCCTGAGAACTAGCTAGTTGTAGCTTATTAACATTCAACACTCGCCTTCAAAAAAAAATGCAAAAAAACAAGCCTGATATATATTTCCAGTACGATTAAACTTATTTTATGAGCACATACTCTGTGCCAAATGAGACGTGAATATTTTGCTCTCGTTTTTCATCAGGTCGAGGACCTAGTGTCCAGGCTTCCAGGAGTGACTGTTAGTTGTGAGCCCGGGGATCTTGATGTCTCATTGCAGGTGCCTCTGAACAGCGAAGGAGAAAACAGATATAGCTGGTCCCTGCAAATCTGCTATGAGGTAAGACTGAAAACCGGGTCAAGAATTTAACAAGTTTTGCACTTTCTTAGAATTTCATGTTTTGTTGCAGACGTGGATCATATATTTTAATTATTTTAAAGTCTGTTAAGTTTACTACGGTTAGACTCCGCTGATTCGAACTCAGCTATTTTGAACTCGGTGACTTCCCGCTATTTCACACTGATTTCTGTTTCCCTTGGCCTAAAATCTTCCCTGCTGGCCGAGGCTCTTTTCCTGGTGTTCGCTGACGGGAGAAAAGAGACCTCTGCTATGGATGGAAAATGGCTTTGATTTAACCGCCGTCCACAGTCTTGGACAGCTCTATTAAAACGTATGCTCCTTGCGTTGTTCGCTGACCGCAACTTGAGCCCGTTGCGTCTCGCGCATTTCTTTACATTAATTCCGCTGTCGTTTATTGAGCCCACACTGTAAACATGGAGTGCTCATCGGCGTGCTCGAAAGAGTTCAATCGTTAAGAGTTACTAAGTTTACTTTCTTCCGTTTTGGAAAACCTCGACGATGGAAAGAAAAAAAAAATTGAGTGACGAGCAGTTCAAGGCCCTGTTTCATTATTTTAACTCGCGAGACACGTTTGCGTGCTTGCCGACCGAGCTACCAGACCGGGCTACCAGATTGCTGTACTTGTTGCACGAATGGGAAGGGGAAACCTTGGAAAACATCCGATCTAAGCAGTTCCTTTTGAGGATGGACGATCGGTTGATTGGAATTGTTGTGGACGAATCACATTGTGTAGTGAGCTGGTAAGCCTAATCTCGGTTTGTCGATGTTTGATGTTTGATATTTGAGTGAAAGGTTTTATTTTCGTCACGTGCTACGAACACCACGTGATGGC
Organism: Orbicella faveolata; assembly: GCF_042242905.1. Lineage (NCBI taxonomy): Eukaryota > Metazoa > Cnidaria > Anthozoa > Scleractinia > Merulinidae > Orbicella > Orbicella faveolata. The sequence continues at coordinate 20,849,225 of NW_028301547.1, read as the reverse complement.
TCGGTCGCTAAGCCGCGAAGCATGCTCAATATAGCCATTTTCTACCCATGGCAGAGGTCTCTTTCTCCCGTCAGCGAACACCAGGAAAACAGCCTCTGCTAGCAGGGAACCTAAAATCAATCCCGTATATTTCGTACTCCAATGTTAGAAAAGTCGAAAAATCAACATCATCGTGGCGTTAGACAATTTTAGAACTTAGCTGGAAAACAACAACTTGGGCTTTTCATTGCACTTTAACCTTTAACTGTAATGAACTTTAAACACAGCAATAAGTAGTTCTCTGAATACGATTTCTATATTCTGCTATAGCCAAGTGCCACTGGCAAACTGCAAGATGTAGTGCTCTTACCGCAGCACCACAGATGCTACACCCTTTCAAGTGTCAAATTTAACCGTGCAGTGACAGACGCCAGTGCTGCGCCAACAACCGTGAAACCATCAGACTCTGAAGAGCTTTCTGTTGACATGTTTCATTACCCAGTAAAACCTAATCTTCAAGAGTCGCGCGGCAGTTGTGAAGTGGAGATCGTAGTTTCATTTTCGACTCTTGTGTTTGGATACTTTGCTCAAGTCTTGGTGCTCGATTTCGGGAAGGCAAAACATCTTGCTGTGAAAATGACTGTAGAGGTTGGTAGTCAAAAATTTCTACAAGAGTTTGGCGAAGCGAAGGCAAACTTAACGTTGGATTGGCCGTTGTGGGATGACGGATCTCGAGACATTATCAAGTTTGAGCCCAAACGTCCTTCAGTGTTCAACAACGAACATTTGGTAGCCAAGTACAAGCTTCCCAAACGGGAAGATATAGTTCCTTCCACCCTCCTTGATGGATCTAAAGGCTTGAGCAAGGACAACTACAAAGACGTCATGCATCAACTATTATTCGTAGAGGAGTTCTACATTCGACAGCAATTTGCCAGGTAAAATCAAGAAGGAAAGAAATGCATGCATGTATTAATATAGCTGGTTATTTCTCCTTTAAGGGCGTACTTGACACATCTAAGACTATGCAGTCTCGCAACAGTTTCTTGCCTAACCTCAGAGAAGGCAAGCTTGTGTACAGTCAGTGAGTGAATGTAAATTCTGCTTTCGACTGTCATGGCATAAAACCCTTTGGTGTTCTAAGCTGTAAGAACATCGGATTCGGGAGTGATCTCGAGAGATCTGGGCTCGAGATTTTGCCAGTGATTAACATAGTTTTTGTGTTCGAGGCAAGGTGCCGTAGTCTTACAATGTCTATCCCCAGCTTGTACCAGGAATACTAATGGATGCTGGTGAATTGGTGTAAGGGAAAACTGACAAATTCTCAGCTGGAGCCCCGGGTAACCTCCAGTAGACTAGCATTTAGGAAAAGTAGTTGAAATTGCAGTCATTTCTCGCCACCGAAGCCCAAGCTCAAATACGAATACATTATGAAAAATTAAGATAACTAACTAAAAGCAAACAAACAAACAAGCGCAATGGCACCATCTTAGGGATGTCCCACTTATTAAAATTTAAAATATATATACAAATATACAAATACAAATACAAATACAAATATACAAATATTCTAATTAGATGAATGATGATTGTTCCTCACCCATATGTTGACTGCTTTCTTTTGCTTTACAGTTTTAACGTACAGGGTGTAAACATGTACGCTACAAAATTGCTGGTGAAGACAGACGAAGTCTTGTGCGCCCAGGAAGGATGGCTCTATGGCTCCTTTCATGTCTCCCGGCCAATAACACCCGATGACGCGAATGGACGACTCTTGCTGAGGAATCTTTTTGGAAGCATGGGCTCGGTTCTCATAGCTAAATCCCAAATCCCTGATTCTGTGGTTTATGAAGCATTAGTAGACTCGGTCGAGGACAGTCGAGTCATATTAAAGCTATCATCACGGTGCTGTGAAGATCTGGCGCTGTCGAATAACAGTGATGTCACAGTGGACGTTCAGTTTCACATTAACAGACTTCCTCTATGTGAGATGCACGACAACATTAACAGACTTGGTCCTGAGCACGTGCGAATATTGTTTCCGGAGTTTAGTAGTGTTGGTTTGGAGGAGAAGGTAAGAAGTGCAATGTAACAATCATCACTCATCTACGTTTCAAACGACAAATACTGTATTTAGTTAGGTTCTTCTTTAATCCAACCAGAAATAGAAAAAATGAGAGTTCACCTGGCCATAGTGTAGATATCCACATTGCATACTGACCGTCGATGACTTACCGCGTAGAAACTAGAATTGCTAGAGTCAACTAGAGTCAAGGACGCAGTCATTGACTACTGTAAATACTAAAGCAAATGATTAATACTTCTTCTTAGTGAGATGCTTTGAGAAATTACACGGGATATGGCTCCATATGTTACCCTTCCAATGTCTCAAATCTTGACTTGTAATCTCATGAAGGTTCGTTGTTTAAATATATTAGGCTATAGGTCTCAACACATTTTCGTTTTGATATCAAATTTAATAGCTTCAATTTTAATTGTATTAACATTTTTATTATGGAATTGGAAACATTGAGCCACTCATTAGTCGTTATAGCATTGTTCATATCGTTATCAAACGAAAGTATATGCTGTGTTACGGATTTTTAATGAAGCTTTTTGTGTCGAACTTTGTTTCAATGGCATCTTTTATTTTAGATTCATCATCTTCCTTGGATTCTTGACCCAAGCTTGAATGAAGATCAGAAAGAGATCATCAGGAAAATAGCAGCACCGTCAATTGATGCACCCCCTCTCGTGGTATTTGGTCCTTTTGGAACGGGAAAAACATTCACATTGAACCAAGCTGTTCGCCGTATCGCCGTCAACCTTAACAACCGGGTGCTCATCTGCACACACTCAAACAGTGCCGCAGATATGCACGTAGAACTTCTGGATGAATATCTGAAGGAGCAACGTGGAATAGCTGCCTGCAGACCTTTGAGGATTTACACACCTATGCGTAAACTGTCAACCGTTTCTGACAAAGTCAAACAATATTGCCTCATCACCGACAAAGGGAAGCCAACAGAAGCCTTCAGACTTCCAACTCGCCATGAGGTGTTAAGTCACCGAGTCGTTGTATCGACTTTGGGCATGTCCAGGGCACTTTTTGACATGGAACTTCATCGTGGATTTTTTTCGCACATCTTAATCGATGAAGCGGCTCAGGCACTGGAAACTGAAACACTTACACCAATCACACTCGCAGGGAACAACACCAAAATAGTTTTCACCGGCGATCATATGCAGGTACGTTCACTGGGGTGGAAGCCGGTATGGGGCCAGCTTATTATATGCAATTCCCCTACTTACAGTTTCTGGCATTGTAGTGACGTTAAAGAATGACAGGAATAAAAAAAAACTTACGTACGCAATAACGATAGAAAACACGGCACTTTATTAAGCGTTGCAAGCAACCCTTAAAAATTTGAGACTTCAACTATAATATGCACGTAGACGTCTTCCTAAACTCGCACGATCATTTGGAAAAAAACACTTTTAAGGAAATGGTATTATAGCCTGTATAGCCAAGAATCTATATGGAGCATCTAGCAGGCCCTTACAGATATTGCACTGAAAGTGAGATTTTTGTAAAACGCGGAAAATCTTGTTCTTCGTGTCATTTATTTTCTTCTTCATTATCCCTTAGATGAGTCCTGATGTGTTTTCCCCACAAGCAGTGAAGTGGGGATACCAAATTTCCTTACAAGAAAGGCTCTTTCACGATTACAAGGAGCGGCGAAAAGAGAAAACGCTGGATCCAAATCTCATCTTATTAACAGAGAACTACCGCTCAAACGAGCAGGTTCTTCAGTTCTCGTCCGACATGTTTTACGGTGGAAAGCTTTCTTCTGGTACCAAACAACCCTTACACCCTCTACTTGGACCACTTGTGTTTTATTCTGCTCTTGGCAAGGAAGAGATTGAACATAGCCACTCCTCATATCGCAACTTGGCTGAAGTCAATGAAGTGGTGAAGCGAGTCAAAGAGCTCACCGATTCGTGGCCTGGCGCTGAATGGGGTCCAAAAGATCTGAAACAAGTTGCTGTGGTTTCTTCCTACCGTTACCAGGTACTTAAAGTATAATCGTTAACTTATAAAGGATAACAATGTGCGTAAATATGTTTCATGCAGAATTCTAGTTATTTTAAGGTAATTCTCCGTTCAAACATAAATTATGCGCAGTAAGGATGCGCAATGCAAATGTGAGGAATCACCTCAAGGTTAACCATAAATATTTGAAGTATGAAATATATTTTCGTTTTTTAGGTTAGGACAATTCGAGATGGGCTTAGGAAAGTTGGTCTAGGACAGGTTGATGTAGAAACCATTGAAAACGTTCAAGGTGAGTAAGGGTAGTATGCTTCTCGAGATTTACTTCATTTGAGATGTTTCCTTGTAATCAGCTTTGGTCAAACTGTAGCATTGATTGAATGTGTTTTGTCGTGTGCACATTCACAAGGAAAATTATAAATATCAGTGAAACAATTCTCCACACACTAATGATATAATTATGTTCTCTTTATCTTTTCCAATCTTTTTCGCTTTATTAGGAAAACAGTTCCGTGTTCTTTTCATCAGCACAGTTCGAACTTTTCATACCTGCAAAGAGTTCGGTGAGCGCGACCTTGGGGAGAACGAGAGTCCATACCTGTATTTCCTGTCAGACCCTAAGCTGCTAAACACCGCTCTTACACGTGCCCAGTCTCTCATCGCAGTTGTTGGTGATCCATTTTCTTTGAGAACCGTGGGTGCTTGCCAAGGGCTGTGGGAAGAATTTATCAAGAGATGTAGTGACCAGGGACGCCTGTTTGGAATTGAACCCAACGAGCTTGAAGAAAGTATATCGCAGAGTGGACTTAATGTCAATGCTACCGAGTTTATGCCAGGTGCGTTCTCAAACACCAGTCATCCGGCTGCTAAAAACCAAGACTGTGGCCTTAACGTTACGGCCAGCAGTATGTCACCTCCTTCGCCTCAGGAACTTGAGTCAAATTTCAAAAGGGGTGACCGCACTTTGCTTTCCAAGGGAAAGGGCCATTTTAGTGACGATGCCGACACAGTCCCTACTGACCTTGAAAACTTAGACGAGAGTGAACTTGCAAGTGCATCTGATTCCGACGATGCGGGGGACGAATTGTCTGAGAGTGACGACCTGGGAGGTGCCGATGACTTTGCCGAGTATGGAAATATGGATGAGACAGTGCCCCCAGAGTACATGGATGAAATCATCCTTGCCTTGAAGGCCAAGTGTGAAGAAAAAAAAATGAAAAGAAAAGCGAAAGGAGAAGCAAAGGAAGAGAAAGTCGATATGAGACCAAATATTCCACCAGAAGACAGCACAAAGAGCAATACAAGTCCCCTTACAACTCATTCTGGTTTTAATGACGTGGGAAACAACGTTGTTCACGAAGACTACAAAATGACCACAAGGAAAGGTGAAACTCGTATTTTTCTGGTGAACTGGAACGTCAAATATAGCGAGCGTGCGCAACGACTACTTCGTGAACCCAAACAGAAAGAGCAAGAGAGCCTACAGCCAGAGTATCTTGATCGTCTGTTAAGGGACGATCCTCATTCATATCGCACATGCTCCTTGCACATTAGCCACGAGAGATCAAGAACTTTGTATGGAGAGATTCAAGATCTTGCTACTGACGATATTTTGATCGAAGGAAACACTCGTCAGTACTTTGATCGAGACAGGGTCTTGGTAAAACTGACCAACTTACCTTCCAGTAGCTCGGAAAGAATGAAAGGTGAGATAGTTGGGAGATGGAATCGCCCAATCAGTCTTCGTGAACTTCAGTTTGTTTGTACAATCAACAGAAACAACCCCTGGGTGATGTACCCAATAAACAGATCGATGACACCCATCGGAAACTTGAGAGATGAATCTTGCAGAGGAGTTCCAATTTACAAAAGAGTTCATCCTGGACATGCGGAGAAAGCAGTGCGAGTGGGCACGCTATCGTTAAGAGAGGCATTGAGTGGCAACTACCTCTTTGTCGTGCAATATTTGCAATGGAAACGTGAATTTCCATATCCACTTGGCATTGTAACAAAGAAGATCCGTAGAACCTCTGATCTTTCTGAAGCTTTCAAACTTCTAGCTGCTGAGTACCAACTGAAGGAACTTTTTCCAGATGAGGTTGATAGAGAGGTAGAAAGACAGATTGACGAGTGGTCAGCCAGCCCAAATCGTGAAAGAAATAGCCGCCCACATGTGAAAAACGCATTTACAATTGATCCTCCTGGAAGTAGAGCTTTGGATGATGCCTTGACGATTGAGGAACTAGAGAATGGTCTTTACAAAGTCGGCGTTCACATTGCTGATGTGTCTTACTTTGTGACAAAGGGGAGTAGAATCGATACCGAGGCGCGAAAGAGAGGAACTTCTTACTTTCCAGGTCACAGTTTTGGAGACGTTCTTATGCTTCCGGAAGACCTAAGCCATTGCATCTGCAGCCTGTTGCCGAACCAAGAACGACTTGCAGTTTCTGTTTTCCTGGTTCTGGACAAAGATGGTGGTGTACAGGAAGAGCTCGATTTTTGTCGAACGATTGTGACCTCACAATGTCGTTTGACTTATGCTGAAGCACAAAAAGTCATTCTTGGAGAGCCCATCAGAGGTAAGCCTGTCAGTGAAGGGGAAGTGACACCGGTGATCGAACAAAGCATCCGCACCCTTAGTTTCTTAGCTCAAAAAAGGAGGCAGTTGCGTCTTGGTGACAAATCGTTCTATCATTTCGACCACGCAGACCGAAAGGAAGACCTTGAAGCTCATGAGTTAGTAGAAGAAATGATGATCCTTGCAAACACATCTGTGGCTGAGTTCCTTGTTCGGATACAAGCAGTGTTGTCTGCGCCTTTGCGAATTCAACTTCCTCCCAAGAGGCGTAAACTAGATGAATGGATAGAGAGGTTTGGCGAGTTTGCTATGCTTTCTCTTTCTCTTAGAGCGCATCTGCGTCAAGATGGTCACTGCACGGAGTCCTTTGTTGTGCCAACGTCTACATGGAATGACATCAATAAAGCGCTGCGCAAACAGGATCTCAGAAGGTTAACGCACTTAATTTGCAATGATAACATCTATCCTCAACTTGCTGCTGCACGTTCGCAACTGAATTGTCTGCAAAGAAAAGCTGAAGATGTAAGAGCAGCTGACGTGGAAGTAGATCACAGAGTTCATTGGTCCTTGAACGTGTTGGAATACACTCGCTTTACTTCTCCGATTCGTCGTTATCTTGATATTGAAGTTCATCGCTTGTTACTAGAGAACGAAGGGCAAAACACGGCGCCTGAGGATATCTCCGAGCTTTATGGCAGGTGTTCATTTCTATCCGACAGATCGAGTAAGTTTGAGAGAGATTGTGGCCAAGTTCAGTTCGCTGCCGATCTTAAGGAGAACACTTGCGAAACTGCCGCTGTCGTTGAAGTCATCACGCGGGATTTTATTCAACTGCAACTTCTGTCTGATGCAAACCAGTACCTCACTCTCAAGCAAAGGAGAGTCCGGATTAGTGACTTGGGACCAATTGAGCAACCCCAGTTGGATGAATCGTCAACTTCCGTTGAACTGAAGTGGAAATTTAGGGTGCACGATGCTTCTGCTGAAAATATGAAGCATGCAAGGCAGTTCAGGGATCAGGAGAGACATCTCCGTGAAGACAGAAGCAAGATTGAAGCATTGTTGTACGCTGTCTTAAACTGTTCAAGTATTGATTACCACATTCCTAGCGATTATTGGCTAGAAGTCGTGAATGCTGTTAAAGACAACGATTTGAAAAGGCTGAAGCAAGGATTGAGGGAAGTGTATAAGATCATTTCTCGTCAAAGGAGGGAAGCTTCGAATGAAAAGATACGACAAGAACGGCAAGGAGAGCAGGGAGAGGAAGAAAACGACCATGACCGCGACGAAGATGACGAACACAACGATGAAGATGACGATGAAGATGACGATGAAGATGACGATGACGATGACGATGACGATGAAGATGACGATGATGACCACGACGGAGATGATGACTCTGACGAAGTAATTGACGAAGTCGACGAGAGCGATAGCGAAAGTGATACGGAGTCACCTAAAGATGAGGAAGAAAGTGAATTACATTTCATTGAGGCGACTCATGCTTTCAAAGTTTCCGACAAAGTTAGCGTACAGCTATCAGCCAACGATATTGGACCACTCATGGCACCTGACATTCAGCTGTTCAACCTTGCGCCTGGCATCAACATCTGTCTGGAACACAGGAAGCTCGCTGATAAGTGCTTTGCAGAAACTGCTTCAGAAAAAGCGTCAAAGCAGCGCTATAGAAACATCAGAGCGTACGTCAATGCTTGGAATCCTCTGCTGAACATGGAGGCTGCGACCGTGGCCACACGGAATGATGATGCATTAGTTCTTCAAGGTATTGAAGTAACGTGGAAAGTGGACGATGACTCTAAACTTGTCGGCAAGTTTCGGCTAGATAAGATGTTCAGCGAAACCAGGCAAATCGAGATTTTTTGTGGAGATTATGCTTGTGTGCGAGTTTCCTGCTCCACGTCTGTTTCGAACAGTTCGCCTAATTCAGAGTTGTCTTCAGCAATCAAAAGTGTGTTTTTAGACGAACATGGAGAAGAAGCATCAACTGGAAGTGAAGGCGAAGATGAGAATGACAAGGAAAGTTTCACCGCTGGAGGGGAAGCTGTAGAACGATATTGGGTTGGTCACTGTATCTTCACTGGTGCAGACACATCTCTGAAATTCACCCTTCAGCTGTTCCAGCACTCAATGAGCATCCCTCAAGTTCTTCGAAGTGGGGGAACTCGGAGATGTATCGTGGAGATAATAAAGCAAGCTATCCCTTCCAGGTAATTATAGGCCATACATATACATTCGTTTTTGTGTTTGCTTTTTGCTTTGTTTGTTTTGTTTTGTTTTGTTTTGCTTTGTTTTTCTTTGCTTTGGTTTGTTTTGTTTTGTGCAAATTGGTATTTCGATATATTTTCTTTGATTTTGATTGACTTTGTCACTACAGATAACTGCATACAAGTAATGTCCTACTCATGCGCATTACCCCTGGTATCATTCTAGTGGCTGCAAATAATAACCTGCTCGTGTGTAGTTAACTATCTCTGCAAACATAGAGGGAAAAAAGTGTCGCGCACTATGCACTTTTCACTTTTTGTAAAAAACACTAATAGCGGAGCTCCGGCGACCCGAAGGGCCGTCAAGCGAGGCACATACTCATAAAGGAAAGAAAAAGAGACCTGAATTGATTTTCTCATGGTTATCATGGCTAGCGGTATTGCCCATGGGCGCTTACGCACGACGACGACGACGACGACGACGGAGTCGCGCAACATGGCGGCCATACTCCAGCTAATAGGTTGACTGAGACATGCAGCCTTGGTTTACAGCGTACTTCTTTGATATCGGACATCCATGTTGCCGTCAATTGACACCTGTCAAAATAAGGTATCCACAGACCAGTATCACGTGAGCATATCGCGGGCTCCAGTTTAGAGCTCTGTTGTAATCACGGCCAGGTTGTTTGAAAGCCGGTTAACACTAACTCAGGATTAAAAGTTAACCGAAAAATAATTTTTTTCTTGTATAAAAATGTTTTTACTGCTTATGTTTTGTGTAGTTTGCGATTATTCAAACCCTAAACAGAGGGCCAAACTATATAAACAGAAAACCTCACCACAAAGTTACAAAACTCAAATCAAAATTTTCGCGTATCTTGGGTTATCTTAATCGGGTTTTGAACTATCCGGCCCAGGATCTCTAAATCTATATATCAGTAACCTCTTACTTACGGAGCGCGAGGGTCCTACGGAGCAAGCACACGTGCAAACGAACGAGGGTAAATATTCCTCAGTAAGGCTCAAGCAAGCAAGGTAGATAATTAGCCTATTATATGGCACTCGCGCCATACTTGTTTATGTTTCTCCTAAACGCATTTCTAGTCACTTGAATTCAAAGGACTTCCGCCGTAACGTGTTTTTTTACGAAGAACGAGAATATCTACACGTTTTCTTTTCGCAGTCGCAATTTTGAAGTTTCCGGCTTCCGAAAACAAAACATACTCGGCGGATGACCGTTCCGATAAAAACAGCCCTTGTGGCAAAATCCAGACCATGAAGGACCTAATCACAACGCTAGCTCGGACTTAACTCCTGGGCCCGGTTGTTCAAAACCGCGATTAAACTAACCTCCGACTAAGTCTAATCGTTGATTAAATTTCCTAATCGTGGGTTAGAAAACGGTTGTTCAAAAGAAGATTAATCCGTCGATTAACTAATCCGCGATTAAGCGTAAAGGGTATTATTTTAATTGATTAGAATGTATTCTTACGCTATTTTACGTCATAGAATTGCGCGAAACTTTTGTTTTTAAAAGGGCTTCCCCGACGAATAAACCGCCCGTGAAATTGTGGCCTTGTTTACTCCGACTGTATTGCCGATAACTTGAAGAAAGTTGCACCTAGCGTAAAATCAGTGCTAGCAGCCCTTTGGCCTATTGGTTTAAGAGCATGGCCACGCTTCGTTTTTCTCCGCAAATCCGCTTCTGCCGGTGAGGTTTGTGATGTATTCAATGGACGCTCTCCCCAATCTCTAACGAGTTCGAAGCTCTAGCTAGCTATAAGCAAGTATGTTATGATTATATCGATAACATTTGTCCAACGCGAGGGAGATGAAACAGCAAGCCGGACATTTTTCTTCAAGTTTAATTAAGAGCTTCCTGATCGAATGCAATAATCAAAATCTCATATTTACTGTGGTCGGCTGTTGTAGAGACCAATGTCTTCCCCACCCCTCTGTCAGCTTTGTAGCTTTCAGCTCTGGATAGCAGGTTGTTCTTATTGTGGAGGAGATTTTGTCCAAACATTACCAATACACCTGACCACTAGAAACACATGTGAAAGTTTCTGAGCATAACACTGTTAAACATGATTTCTGGTATTTGTTTTCTAACGTAACTTCCCTTTTTTTCAGGCGAATGATCAAAACTGTGGAAGATCTGCCATTGAAGGGCACGCCACTTGCTCATGACATCTGCCTGGGAAATGCAACTCGATTGGAAGGTAAGGGATATTTATAACTGCTCGAGTAATCCAGTTATTGGTTACGTAAGTGCGGTGTTGAAAGTGTGATGGAGAAGCTTTGTTTGGTCGCATTTGACGCAGTAAAAGCAGGACAGAACCTTAGGAAATGACAAAGCTTGGTGACGAGAATCCAATATTACGATATTCTATGATAAGCTCTTTACATATTTACGAAACATCAAACGAAAGAAATGTTAAACTGTTTGAAAGTATACAACTGTTGGGAACTTGCAATTTCAGATGTATTGTACACTGTTATCCGAACCGACTTTTACCTTGGTCTTTTTCATTCGAAATTCATTATTATGGTATTTATTTTCCCGGGCAGGTGAAGCAAGCAAGTCTTTGTATTGTACGCTTTGCTAGATAGTTGTAGTACCTCGTATTTGGTGGTCGAGTCTCCGCGACAACGCATTTCTCAGTTCTGTCTATGATCAGCAAAACATATACCGTTTAAAATTAGTTATCGTTATTTTTAATTTCAGGTCTACATATTCGTTTACCGGCTGATAACCTCTCAGTTGCTGCTCATGTCCAAGGATGTGACCTAGAAAGACTGAACACCAGCCAAGAGACGGCTGTCAAAAGATCCCTTCGAGGGCTCTTCACTCTCATTCAAGGACCTCCCGGTAAGTTCTCGTGACGGATTTTTATACCTAATCGTTTGGATATGAGTGCCCTACTTTAGCGCTTCTTCCGCATAATACCGTAGAATTTATGTGGCTGGTTGGAGGCCATCCTAAAGTAGCGGCCCCTTTTGCCTGCTAAATCCGAAAGTAAACCGACCAATGACTGATTACAAACTTTACACGAGTCTTTCAGCCAATACCATCATGGCTCAACTGACCAATCACGCTCAACGGACCAGACTTATAACATTATCGCCTGACAAAAACTATTCACTTGACTCTGAAGATGATTTCCGCTCAGGTTGTCGAAACGTCCGTCACCAACAACAGTTCTTTTCAGAACTACCCTCACCCGGATGACCATATACGAACTACTATACGAACTACTGACATGATTGTCTTTAGACAAGTTGTGATTTTCGTTTCATAGACACTGACCATGCAGCCACTTTTATTTGATCCTGCAAGGTCTCTTATACTTTTTTGTACTGTTCTAACGAAACTTTGCTTTGGATGAGCCCCTTCAACCATAAGTCTTCATTTCTGAAAATGAGCTTAGCAAAACAATCTCCTAGAGTGAACAAAATCGTTTACTAATTTCATTGATTTTAGTTTGCTGTTGTTGTTGTTGTTTTGGTGGTGGTGGTGGTTATTTTTATTTGCGCGCTCTTTAAACTGTTACCCCAGAATGTCTGAATATAGTTACCTCATCAGTGACATTTACTTGTGCTGGACATCATACATGTATACGATACACCTTATAGGAACTGGGAAGACGATCACTGGAGTTCACATCGCCTATTGGTTTGCTGAAATTAACAGACAAAATACTCCACCTGAAAGAACTACCCCAGCTGAAGAAATACCCAAGAAAGCACCACCACAAGTTCTGTACTGTGGTCCTTCAAACAAATCTGTGGATGTCGTTGCAGGTGTGGTCTGAAAATGATATGTTTAATTAGAAAGGCGTTGTGGCGAATATTTCAGGCATAGTAACGTTTCAGACTTGTTCCGGTCAGGACGTATATCTTATTGAATGGGTTTTTGTCACAACCCGAACTCTCTGTTCGGCCGATGTCTAAATATGAGAAAAAATATGTATTTGCAACCTATTTGATTGGCAAACACGCTTTAAAAAAGGAGACTGACGTTTTAGTTGTTTCTTTATCTTTCTTCGGTTTTTATGAGGCTATTTTAATTTGCAGAGTATTTGATGAAAATCAAGGGCATTAAGATTCTTCGAGTGTACGGAAATTTCATCGAGCAGAAAAGGTTTCCAATACCAAACAAAATTCAACCAACTCGACCAGTCGCCAGCAAGGGCGAATTGAGGGTACCTAAGAAATTGAGAAGGATTGCGTTACATTACGTGATCAGACACAAGAAAAAGTCACCGTACTATGCAGAAAAGCTGAGGCGCCTCGAAAGATTTTTTGCAGCAAAGAAGAAAAAGAAGGAGAAAGTGGAGGAGGCAAAAGTCGAAGAGTACTTAGAGGTAAGAACACATTAATGCTTAAGATATCTGATAATCATTATGGAGATGAATAACTATTTGATCGCACTATCGACTCGGCATCGAGTCCTAAAGGACAAAAAAAAAAGCTTCCCGCACAACAAAAACTGCTGAAAAAAATTGCACAAGAGGGGCCATGAAGAAAGAAAAATCGAGCAAGTGCTTTCCACTTTCCTGGTCCTGTGCTTGACTATATAAAAAAAAATCTTCCACAAGCTATTGCCCACCAAAAGCAAAACATGCACATCCTTAAGGTGAGAAAAAATATCATGCCCAGGAAAATTATCCAATCCCACCTCAAAACAATAATGGTTTGTTCCTTAGTCACATCTTGATAAGAGTCATTTAAAACTCGGGCTGTAGTTCCTATGGTAAGTGCAGATGAAGTTGTGTCGGTCAACACCTGATTGGGTGACATTACTCACCAACAAACTCTAGCTTTTGTTTGATTGGTTGCACGATTTTTCTTTACTCGTAATCGAAACACATGCATAGACGTATTAACACACTTCAGTTTTAAACATCTTGCAATTACAGCTAATAAGGAAGGCTGAACAGTGGGCCATAAGAAGGCGGAGTAAAGGGGAACACGTTCAGATCGTGCTTTGCACCTGTTCCTCTGCTGGAAGTCAAAGAATAAGAGAGGCGTGTAACAACGTCATGCAGTGCATAGTCGACGAATGCGGTATGTGTATGGAACCGGAAACTCTTATTCCGATTGTTTACTCAAAAGCACAGCAAGTGGTTCTAATAGGAGATCACATGCAGCTGCAACCAATTGTAAAGAACAGACTTGCCAGGTCTCTTGGCTTGAGGATATCCATGTTCGAACGTTTCTCCGACAATGCGTTTATGCTTGAAGAACAATACAGAATGGTAAGTGAAATTTTTTGAACTTATCACTCACAAAATTTCAGTTGGTAGAAATTTTATCCTGAAGCCGCTTATAAAAGATTGCCCACTGATTGCATACTGCTAGCGAACGTAACGCAAATTAAGTCGCACCACCCGTTGGGATGCAGCCGTGACATGTATACTTTATCTGGCGAGAGTCTGAATTCATCTCGGTGTCCCAGAAGATTGTAGCGATAGCTGAGTGATAGATAACTACCTATGAGTACTCTTCAATGCCTGTTTATAGCCAAATAGTTCCGAATTCTAGGTGCCCTTCCTTATCTTGAATTTCTTCCTAATTATATCTTTGCTTCAGCACCCGGATATCTGCGAATTTCCTTCCCAACACTTCTACGGCGGCAAATTGGTCACGCCACTATCGGTTATTGACCGTGATAGAGAGACGAGGCTGCGGAGAAGATTTATAAATTTCTGGCCTTCCCATAGTGATGCAGATTACGTACCCCTCGTGTTTTGTAATGTGGTTGGCGAGGAGGAAGAGTTAGTTGTGACAACAGAGGAAGGCAATCAACGATCCAAGAGTAACCTGAAAGAGAGGGACAAAGTGGTGAGATATTATTGGGGATTATGTGGGGAGTCCTCATGGAGGGGAGGGGGTATACGCAAAAGTACCATTTCACAGCTTACTTTTTTACCCAAATCCCAGTTCAATCACCATTTTATTTCTGTGATTCACAGCCCCAGATACCCAAATCCAATTTTTCCAGTTCCCATTCTATCCCTTCAGGTTGAAGCTTACTAGTTATTTAACTATTAGGTGTTACCTTCTATGAATGAAGATCGATCGATCGATTGATTGATTGATTGATCGATCGATCGATCGATCAATCGATCAATCTGGTAAAGTGGAACCCCATTAATCACATTATATGAGCCTTTTTGGGGTTTTCTTGCCCTATGAATTAAGGGTAGTTTAACTATCTAGTCCCCATCTTTTTCATACGGTGATCGGGATTTCTGAATTGGACTCAAAGAATTCCCCCCTGACTATCAAATAGGCCCTATTCGTATCCTCGGTATTGGACTGGAACTAACTTTAAGAGAGATTAATGTCATTTGCATCTGAAAAGACTCCCCGCATTGCAAGTTAGTTCCGGTTCAAAACCAGTACCGAGAATACGAATATGAGCTGTTGGACTTGGCTAACGGCCCCATCAAATTATTTCAAATTAAATAGCATACTTGCACGTGGCGCTATTAGATCTACTAATTTAGATTTTAATTCCAGGTTGAGGTGGTAAACAAACTCAGTAATTGCGGTGTGATGATGGATCGAATGGTCGTTCTGTCTCCTTACCGAGCTCAATGTCATATAATTCGGAAAGAACTCGCAAATGATGTCCCCGTTATTTCCATTGTCAGAAGCCAAGGTAGGTCTTGATATTTAATTTTTAGTAGGAAAATCTATACTATATATGCCAATCACAAGGAAACGTTTATCGGGTTTTTGAACCTAACAAAAATTAATAACATACCTGAGCAACGCCACTGTTTTTCTGTGGAAAGCTGTACATTTCTGTTACCTTGGTGAGAGTATTGTTGGGGATTAAACACCGATGCTAACGTGCTTAAGCATTGGATCCTGACTTGGGTGACGTATTTTAATTACGGGAATGCTGCAATGACGCAGTATTGTTGTGTCTTTCTTTCTTTTGCTCATAAAGTTGGTAGTCAAAGGATTGCCAACTTCCGATCCAAATCGTGGCCAGGTTTTCATCCGCTATCCTGCCACTGCAAGTAGATCGATGATTAAAGCCATCCTGAATTTCGCAACCTGACAAAACTTGAAAAGTTTCGTATTTGTGGCACTGAGTTCTTCTTCAACTAATAACAACCTCCGTGCGTTTGATTATTCCAATCTAATTACTCGTACTCTGATCTGCTTAAAATGATCAGTACTAATACAAAAGCACAAACAACTTGTAGAAGTATGTGAGCTATTGAGTTGCACCTTTATCCTCGTCTTAGCTTTATTAACCGCGCGGCCATGGGCCGAGCGCAGTTCTAGGTTTACCCGGGGTTTATTATTTTTTTTAACCGCGCGGCCATGGGCCGAGCGCGGTTCTAGGTTTACCCGTGGTTTATTATTTTTTTTTTTTTTGTCGGTGACCAGACGCAGACCTCCGCTCGGCCAAACTTTGAGTCACGCAACGTGTGATGTTTTTCCGCCAGAAGCTGTTAAAACATAAATACACGGACAGTTTTACGGATATTGTTTTCTTTTTTGTGGGTAAAATATATTTTCTTTTTTTTTTTTTATCAAAGCGTTGGATTTAAAGGGAATAATAAATACGCTGAAAAAAGGTATTACGTCAGCCATGGAATGCGCTGACGTTGCAGCTTTCACTTTCGCTACGTGACAAATAAGATCGTGTTTACTTTGCAAGTTTATATCGGCAGAAGCGACGGTCATTAATTTATTTGTAATTTTCCCAGTATTTCTTGCGGTTTTAGGCAAATGAAGTAAATCCTTTGGCTGTGTCATCGCAGCGAGTTCACAGATCGGAAGGAAAATTAAATATTTGCAAGCCAAGCAAAGAACTTGTCAGAACGTGCAAAGATTACGTCATTGATAGGGAAATAACCACCGTACTAAAGATAGCCGTGGATAACGCAATTCTTGAATTATGTGACTTGTGTGACTTCTTTGCTAACCCTTAACTCAAGGGAAAAAAACAATTAAATTTAATCGTGACTTTAAAGAAAGAAAGCGGTTTGTAATAGTGTTCGTATCTTCATGCACGTACATATCCCGAAGAAAGTTCCAGATTAAGACTATTACGTCATCGGAGATGTCACAACGGCTACGACTGATGGTGCGATAATAGAGTTTGTGTTGATCAAGTGCTGTGATGTCTACAGTAATCAATGAATCATCAGAGATTGCTTTGGAATATGCACTGCGTTGCGACTGTAGTACTAAGAAAACAGTTAAATTTTAAAAGCGCGGTTATAAGATCTAACAGATCTTCTTGTGTGTTTTTGTCGGTGACCAGACGCAGACCTCCGCTCGGCCAAATTTTGAGTCGCGCAACGTGTGATGTTTTTGCGGCAGAAGCTGTTAAAACATAAATACACGGACAATTTTACGGATATTGTTTTCTTTTTTGTGGAAAAAATATTTTTTCTTTTCGTTTTATCAAAGCGTTGGATTTAAAGGGAATAATAAATACGCTAAAAAAAGGTATTACGTCAGCCATGGAATGCGTCGACGTTGCAGCTTTCACTTTCGCTACGTGACAAATAAGATCGTGTTTACTTTGCAAGTTTATTTCGCCAGAAGCGACGTTCATTAATTTATTTGTAATTTTGCGAGTATTTCTTGTGGTTTTAGGCAAATGAAGTAAATTCTTTGGCTGTTTCATCGCAGCAAGTTCATAGATCGGAAGAAAAATTAAATATTTGCAAGCCAAGCAACGAACTTGTCAGAACGTGCAAGGATTACGTCATCGGTAGGGAAATAACCACCGTACTAAAGATAGCCGTGGATAACGCAATTCTTGAATTATGTGACTTGTGTGACTTCTTTGCTAGCCCTTTACTCAAGGGAAAAAACAATTTAATTTAATCGTGATTTTTAAGAAAGAAAGCTGTTGTTAATAGTGTTCGTATCTTCATGCCCATACGTATCCCGAAGAAAGTTCCAGATTAAGACTATTACCTCATCGGAGATTTCACACCGGTTACGACTGATGGTGCAATAATACAGTTTGTGTTGATCAAGTAATGTGGTGTCTACAGTAATCAATGAATCATCAAGGATTGCTTTGGAATGTACACTGCGTTGCGACTGTAGTGCTAAGAAAACAGTTAAATTTTAAAAGCGCGGTTATAAGATCTAACAGATCTTCTTGTTTTTTTTTTTGTCGGTGACCAGACGCAGACCTCCGCTCGGCCAAATTTTGAGTCACGCAACGTGTGATGTTTTTGCGGCAGAAGCTGTTAAAACATAAATACACGGACAATTTTACGGATATTGTTTTCTTTTTTGTGAATAAAATATATTTTCTTTTCGTTTTATCAAAGCGTTGGATTTAAAGGGAATAATAAATACGCTAAAAAAAAGGTATTACGTCAGCCATGGAATAAGTTGACGTTGCAGCTTTCACTTTCGCTACGTGACAAATAAGATCGTGTTTACTTTGCAAGTTTATTTCGCCAGAAGCGACGTTCATTAATTTATTTGTAATTTTGCGAGTATTTCTTGTGGTTTTAGGCAAATGAAGTTAATTCTTTGGCTGTTTCATCGCAGTGAGTTCATAGATCGGAAGGAAAATTAAATATTTGCAAGCCAAGCAAAGAACTTGTCAGAACGTGCAAGGATTACGTCATTGGTAGGGAAATAACCACCGTACTGAAGATAGCCGTGGATAACGCAATTCTTGAATTATGTGACTTGTGTGACTTCTTTGCTGGCCCTTAACTCAAGGGAAAAAACAATTTAATTTAATCGTGACTTTTGAGAAAGAAAGCTGTTGTTAATAGTGTTCGTATCTTCATGCCCATACGTATCCCGAAGAAAGTTCCAGATTAAGACTATTACGTCATCGGAGATTTCACACCGGTTACGACTGATGGTGCAATAATGCAGTTTGTGTTGATCAAGCAATGTGGTGTCTACAGTAATCAATGAATCATCAAGGATTGCTTTGGAATGTACACTGCGTTGCGACTGTAGTGCTAAGAAAACAGTTAAATTTTAAAAGCGCGGTTACAAGATCTAACAGATCTTCTAGTTTGCTTTAATTTGCTAGCGTTTAGCTTATTTTTCCTTTCTTTCGGTGATAATGTTTTGTGTATTTTTAGCCTTGTATGTAGGTGCGTAGCTCCCACTCTCTGTGTAGCCTCAGTATCTTGTAGTAGTTATGCATTGTTTAATTGCTATTAAAAAAAAAAAAAGAAAAGAAAAGAAAACAGCGACAACAACTCGGCGATGCCCTTCTGGTTATGGAGTCAGACTCGAAATTCCTTGCACATATTTTCACTGGAAACTGGTGACCATTTGAATCATTTTCCCCGTAGGCAGTGAATTCGATTTTGTGATCATATCCTTGGTCCGGTCGTTACCAGACTCCCAGATAAACCACGAGCCTGACGGTGGATGGCTAGGAGAGAACCTGGGATTTGTAACCGAT
Source organism: Orbicella faveolata (assembly GCF_042242905.1). Classification (NCBI taxonomy): domain Eukaryota; kingdom Metazoa; phylum Cnidaria; class Anthozoa; order Scleractinia; family Merulinidae; genus Orbicella; species Orbicella faveolata. The sequence continues at coordinate 20,829,954 of NW_028301547.1, read as the reverse complement.
GAGCATCAAATCAATGTTGCTCTGACCAGAGCGAAACGAGGACTTGTTATCATCGGTAAGATAAGTTCGAACCTGTAAGTGTTTGTTTGTAATATAGATCGGCGATATCCTTATAATGTATTCTCTACACTCCAGCTTATTCTCTACACTAAGTGAAAAACCCCGTCTTTCTTGTGAATCCCATAATGATTATAATTTTTTTGTTGTTTTCTCTATTACAGGTAACAAGAATTTGCTTAAGGTTTGTGAAATGTGGAGTTACCTTATCGATCATTACAAAAAGAAAGCTTGTTTTGTAGAAGGTGCAGACTGGCCTTGGATTTAACTACCTATTACACGACCTAATAGCAATCTCGAGTTCACAATCTAATTGTTAATAATTAGACAGCACACTTTGATATTATTGAAATTGGCTCTGTATGTAACCTGCAGAGCAGTTGCTTTTGGCGTGGCCAGGGAACAAACCTGAGCGAGGATTAAATCATTTCTTAGAAGCCCACGCTGCTAACTCGATCAACGTCCTACTCAGTCCTTTACAGCTAGCTCGCATGACTTGCTGGGATTAGGACACGATTCTAATAGAGTGTTTTCGATATATTAAAATTCAGCTTGGTAGTGAGGCCTGAAGGACACAGACAAAGGGAATTGAATGACATGTTTATTCATTTCTTTGTTTATGTCCAATAGGCCTTACTATCTGACTTCTAATATGTCGAAAGGGACCTATTGAGTGCACGGTTATAAATGTTACTGTTCACTCAAGAGGGGTGGCGAATGGTCCTTCAAAAGCTCTGGGTCTCGTAAAATTTTAGTCGAATTTCACGGGTTTCGCAGTCTCGTCTTTTAGCGGTTATGTGCGTCTCGCAGTCTCGATTTTTCGCAAGGTTAAGGGTCTGGAAGTCCCAATTTGTTCCTTTATCTGTTTTTATAAATGACGTCTTCTCTTTACTTGATATGGAATTTCAATGAAGCAACTTAAAAATTTTCCGGGAAAAAGTTAATCCTAACTTCTCCTTATTGTCTTAATTCCATAAAAAGGTACAAAACCTACCGCAACGTCCGTTTTGGCGCCAGAAAAACAGTTATTTTTCTCTAGGATATCATAACGTAGTGTGTTATAATCGTATTTCCAGTTCCAGTCAGTTCCAAGAAGCTGGCTTGAGGCTGTACAAGCTCATTCTAGCTCTCAACTAAATCTGGGGCTCGAATTTTAAGAGTCTGAATAGTCTGCAGAACAGGCGGATTAGCGGATTCTAGCGCGATACACGAGTGCGCGCGCGAAGCGTGAGAGTAGGGCGGAAAAAGGCCGGGTGCATATAAGCGCCCCGGTGAGTGCCCGCTAATCCGCCCGTTCTGCAGGCTAGAGCCTGAACGTCTCGCGCTTGCACTCAAAACACTTTGAAGTCTCGGTCTCGCAATCTAAAAGGTCAAAATGTCTCGGGCTCGCAAAGTAAAAACGCCTGTCTCGCAAAGTCTCGCATTTACCATTCGCCACCCCTCAAGGAAAAAACAAGTGTGAAGCGAGAACATGCAAATGGTTAAAGTTTATGTTTTTAATCCTATAGTTTTAACCTGAAGAAAAAACCCCTCACACGAGAAAAAACCTTTTATAGACACTTATCAGTGTAGATAATATAACAAGGCTTTCCAAAGGCTATTAAAAGAGATATAAATCTTAGCCTGTACTGAATTGGCAACTAACATCAATATGTATATTTGTAAATATTAATGTTATCTAGATACAATTAACTTACACGCAAATATTTTTAAAGTTTTAATTTTATGCTTTTAATCCTATAGGCTTAGCCCGAAAACAACCATTTTATAGACACTTATGAGAGTAAACATCATAACTAGACTTTTCAGGGTTAATTTATAAATTTAGGATGTGCACGCATCCAACATCAATATGTATATTTGTAAGTTATAATTACATTGATATCTAGATAACTTACGTGACCTTACGTAACCGTGAAGTGATGTGTGCCCCAAATGTATACTTTAGGAGATATTAACAGTCTTAAATTTTAAAAATCTGAAAACGTGGGAACTTGGGAAATAAAATCTCTTTTTATTCAAGTGTTGGTTTGTCAATTCGTTCCATCCATTCATAAGATTCGAAAACAACCTAATAGCACGGTATAATAATAACTACTTATTAATTATTCTGAGGAAACACTACAGTTTTTAATAAATTCGCAAATAAAACTGACTAATAATGTTACGTCTCGCAATCTTCTGGAGAAGTTTTCCCGAAAGCCCCCGTGAGAGAAGGTTGTGATACAATGTTTGGCGGTTGGAATTACGGCCAGTTCGTCTACATTCGTGGGGAAGAATATGGAAGTGGACCAGTTGGAATTTTCACTCTTTCAAGGTGATTACTACTAATCATAATTAATATTTGCGTTTCAATTAAGTCATCGAAAAATATTATTTACGAGGGTGGTAAAGGGGGGAGGAGAGGTCAAGATCACGTTTTACGGAAAATACATTGGTCCTTTCACAATTCACGGGAAATAAAATCGGCACTTCACGTTTCACGAAAAAATGGCATTTTTTGACCCGAACTTATGTAACTTTTGATATTTGAAAAGTTACGCCCAAAGTGCAGCCTTGTTAGATGTCTTTTTCATCCGTCCGCTTCTAGTTCTGCGCGCACCAAAAAGAATGAAATCCGAGCAAGTGCACGAAGAGCGATGATTGTGCTGTCACGGTCACGCAATTACGGTCGAAAGCAATGGAAGACACAACCAATGCAAAATCACTGTTCGCGACGAATTGAATACTTCTTTCTCATTTCACGGAGAATTATTTTGGAAAATCACGGTTCACGGCATCTAATGAAATCACGATTCACGAGAAATATAAAACAAAAAAAAACCAGCCATTCCACATTTCACGGGGAAAAATTAGGCCATTCACGAATCACGAAAATACCCTTTACCACCCTCATTTACCACCCGTTTGTTCAAACAGTACCATTTATGAAGCTATTGCAAGGCATTAGGGATATTGACGATGATGTTAAAATTCAATTCTTCTAAATGTGAAGCTACAGTGAGGTTCATTGGTAGCGATCTTGTGACTTACGTACAGCGGATAACTTATAAAATCACCACGTCAAAGAATTCGTGGTAAGATTGCCATAGCTACGGTAGTATCCCTTTGTGATAACTCTGGCATTTCCTAGAAATGTTGCCCTTAGGCTGTCCACGTATTTGTACGTAACGTCTGTAGGCGAATATGAATAATTTCTGTTCGCAAGAGTCCGGCGATCGTTTCCATATGGTTTACTCTGCGTAAACGCATGCCCACACGGAAACGATAAACGGATACGTACAAACGAAATATCTATTAAACTAGAGCTTCTGCGTAAAGCATACGTAAATTACTGCACGTGACAGCATCGTTAACATGTGTATCTGTTTATCCCGTCCACACGGGAATAAGTAAACCAGGATGGTTCTCCGTCCACGAATTGATTCAATTTGGAGAGCTCGCTTTGAAGGGAGGGTTTCACGTCTGTATTATTTATTCGCCCGAGCACGCTTTTTGGCACAGGCTCAGCTTTCCATTGTTTATGAACCAATCGTAAGCAATTTTCCTAATTTCGAATGCAAATAACCGTAAAATCATCAACCGTAGAATATATCGTATGGGTCAAAACTGAATTCAACGGTCGACAGCGTCGGTAGAATCCATTGAAATCGTCTGGGAATTTTGGTTATCCGTCATTTTGCCACGACTAACTATAGCATGTGGTTACTGAACTACATTTGAGTAGGGTTTTAAAGCGATAACATTGATAAGAAGCGAACAAAAATATTTTGATTTAGAGACATGCGCCGAACCGTGAAACCCTCGCCTTAACTTATGCCTTTATGTATTTTACGGGTGGGCGAAAGGCGAGGAAATGTCGCTCTACGGGCGTAAACGTGGACGTGTGGACAGGACCTCGGATTTTATCCAGCCGATTTTCAGAAAGCTGACGGACGATAATTTCCCTGGAGGGTTGGAGGGGGGGGGGGGGTGGGGGGGAGGTGCAGACTCCCATATGAAAAGGTCGGGGATGCTTGTCACTTTTGAAACTGATAAAACTGGAACTGATAATCCGGTGGATGAGAAACTCCTAATTTGCAGCGGTAGGAAAGGGTACGTTTTGTTTTTCCCTTTCACGAGTCCAGATGATGATGGCTAATGTACGGATAAAGGTCAGGTTCAAGTTCCTGATATTTCTAGTCCTATTATGACGTAGCATGTTTATTATTCTGAGTATCCTGTGGCTCTTCCAGGAAATGCTGAAAGCTTTCGTTTTAACATTGTTATGTGAATTCCGAGAAATCTGACGTTTACTGAAAGTGTAAGGTACAATATTTAGGACATTTTCGTGGAACCAGCAAGCAGGAAATGACGATCCTAACGGGTGATTCCGTGACACGTATTGTAGATACTAATAAAAATGAAAAAATATAAATATATGACCTAATTATCAGCAGAAGAAAAGCTTGTTTGTTTCTTTTGTTATGTGGTCTGACTGGGCTCGTCCCAGTCATAATAATGATTGATATTCGTGTTGTGATTCTGGGTATCCCATGGCTTTTCCGAGAAATGTTAAAATGTTTGTAATTTTTATTCGCCTAATTCCGAGAAACCTGACGGTTGTGCATAAATTATTTAATACAATATGCTACGATTTTCTCTAGGGCATAAAGAGTTTTTTCTTTTATTTCTTCCCGAAATTTTTCTTTTTTCCGTATTCCGTTTTGCTGCTTCGGTTAGTTCCAGTCCTTCACTTTAGGTCAAACTCAATAACGTGTTCACGAGCAGGTGCGTTTCCTAGTCAGCGGTACAGCAAAACAAAATTCATGCCAATCAGTGCCAGTTTTCCGAGAAAATAACACTTTCAATTTCATTTAAAGGGAAAATATTTCGTATTTTCCGGCAAACGATCTGAATACGGAGAACTAAAAAATATACCCAACATTATTTTTGCAAAGATCAGTGAAATTTCTTGTGGATTTCAGGTGAGTTTGGCAGCGCAAAGATGATTGAAGTTTTGTTAATTGAATTTTGGTTGAGGATCGGTCAATACAAAGATATTTTTATGTCGTCATAATAAATATAGTCGCCAGCAAAATCTTGATTAACCGATGCAATCGATCGTTTCTAACTACATGTATGTCCTTTAGAAAGTACGAACAAACGATGACTTGAGACGAATTTCGAATACGAGAGATACAGTGACGTCTATGAGGAAATGATGCCTTTAAATTGTAATTTAAAGTTAGTGTAAGGTGATGATGCCAGAAGATTCTCGTGTGGGAATAGCCATTAACGTCTTTGACAAAAAATGAAAAAACCTTCACGATAATTTTACCAATGTGCAGTATATCAAGACCTACAAGTCCGAGCGGAGTACTTCCAGATGAGGAACAGGCATCGACATGTGCATCGATATGTCCTAATTATGTAGGCGTCTTTTAACGAGACAAACGCTCGACACAATAGTACGTTCACTTGTTCAAGCATTAATCGTTTTCTTTAAATAATCGCTGTTTTGATTTAGACGACAGCAGCTGGCTAAGCCAGCAATCAGTTTCATGAGATTGCTATTAATGAATCTGATATCGATATTCGTCCATATTATAATAACAAAAGTTCAATATGGTGATTAAAAAAAAAAGGTTAGCGTATAACTGAACGGCTTAACATTTCTGGAGGGAAAACTTCCAGTGATCAACGAAATGCAATATTGGTTCATGTCTTAGAGATATTATATTTGCTACATTTTGAATGAGTACCGATCCAATGAGATAATATTATGAGGTTTTTATTTGAAATAAACTGTCTGCAGGTTTGAAAGAAATCTTGATCCCCGCACGATCGCTGTGTCGAAGAAGGAAATCAAAATGAATTATTATAGAGTCATAGAACACACTCACTCGTCCAATGACAATCATGCGTGTTTAAAAAACTCCATAGCAGAACATGAGAAACATCCATCTTTTTTAACAAAATTTGAGACCGCAATTTGTTTATTTCCAATAAAATATTTGCTTGAATGATTGTAAGAGGAAACGTATGGTACATTAGGATGACAGCTAACGACTGTATCACTATCCTGGTTAACATTTCGCCCATATGGTCTTATTATTACTGAAATGTCTTAAGAGGATCGTCATCAAACTTTTGGCAAACTTTGAGATCGAGTCACGATGATAGTTCTAGGGTACGACGTAATGAAAATGACATTTAATGGTTGACTGAGAGGGTGGCTATAAGTCGTAGACTAGCTAGTCCAAAAGTGCTATTCCCACTCTTTCAATCAAGTCATCTTTACAATTATTCGACGGACAAATAAAAAGAGGAAGAGGAGCGGCTTGTAGTCTGTATTTAACGTAATGACATGGTTCACGGCAGGACTAGCCAACAATTCCTCTAAATCCAAAGGTCTTTGCATCTGAGGCATCGATTATTTTGTCAAATGAAAAGCTGCATTAATTTCCTAATTCGCCATGTGTTACCACAATTTATGACTGTTCCAACTGAAATAGTTAAATGACTTGTACATATACGAACTTGACAGAAATTAATCAAAGCTCCAAGAAATTTATTTATGTCTTATTTCTTTATTTTTATCTCAAAATTGAAACCTTACCATGAATTTAATTTGAGCGTTGAGAATACCAACGTTTTAGTCATGCAATAAGTATAGTATAAGTCATATTTAAATTATATTTACTTCAGTCAGTTCCTTTGTATTTCTCTCGTATATATAGTCAAGTGTTTACTGCATGAGCCTTTGGCTCGAATATTAAACTAAGGGCAAGCTTATCCCACGTTTTGACTTTAACAAACTTTTCTATTCGTGCGATGTCTCACCATAGAGTTTCTTGGTAATTTGCGTGGTTCAGCACCATGCCTCACGGTAAGCGGCGGCATAAGGTCGTCTCACCGAGAAGAGCAAGGTAAGCTTGTAATTGTTTCATGATCAATTTGTTTTGTTGCTAAGACACTTCCCACCGATGCTAGGTATCATTAAGTTCTGAAATCGTTTTAGCTTCTTATATTTGATGGCAATGGATAATTGATGGCGAGTTGGTAATGGGTTGCTCAGCAGACCAGGCTGCATAAACAAGTTAAACCATAATGATAGATAGCACTCTATGTGGCTGTGTATGAAACGTTTTTTTGTAACGTCACCTTTAATGCCGTAACTAGATGTATTTTTTTAACACCATAGAAATGACAACAAATGCAAACTATAACAAATTAAATACAAATGCTTGACGAAAACGTTAACGAAACTTAAATCTGCCAGATATATATCTAATTAATTTCATGTTCAAAGCATCTACACACTTCAAGGGCTGAATTCACCAGATGCATCTTTGGTTTTAAATCCTGGAACACAATTTTAGTGCCCTTAATATTCTATTCAAGAAGCAAGCACCATACGTTAAGTTTGTTTGTGTGCTTGGTTGCATTATGGCTAGGTTTTTTTTTATTTTGTTTTTCTTCATGTATATTTACTACTTTAGGTCTCGAAGTCAGGATGAAGTGGGCCAAATTGTTGTAGTGGTAAGTCTTTGCACCAGTTAGCCAATAAGTCTCTAACAAACACTGCCGAGTAAGGAGAAGATGTCCTCTCCAATTGATGTAAACCTACAATCTACTCGCAATCATGCCAAAAACTTGTAAAATATGTATGGCCATTACCCTTCACTGATTTTATTTTCTCTTGGTTTTCATAGAATCCAGGTTTGCCTTTTTTTCTACAAGGAGAATCAGAATTTCATGATGGAAACCTTGGTGGTGCCATACAATATTTCAGCATAGCTCTGAACATATTGGAGCACATCTCTACGTCGCCTCTTCATGCTGAATTGAGAGTTAAAGCTTTACTTAGGAGAGCACAGTGTTTCTTTTTTCTCCCGGTAAGACTCTGACCCTTTACATTTGTGGTGGTATATCAGTTAGCCATAGATCTTAAGTAAACAAAATAATAAGGTTAATGCCTTTATTAAGTCTATTTTCGTTCCTGGTTGCTTAGGGGAAATAGTTCTTCAAGGATATTTCGTTTTCATTTTTCGTGTAAGAAATAGAAAACATGTACCGTGTTTCTATCAAGTTATAGAAACATGAGTGGAACTTGGTAGAATGAGAAATGCTATGAGAACACGAGCGGCAGGCGAGTGTTTCCACAGCTTTTTCGAGTTCTCCCAAACTTTCACGAGTGTTTCTATAACCCTTTTTTTTAACGCAAAATGGATAGCTTTATATATTTATTTTTATTATTATTATTATAATTTAATCTATTTGTTTCATGCACAACAAATTACAACACACTACTTAACCTATACTACTTATAAAGTGATACTTATACTACACTGTGTTTCTATAACTTGATAGAAACACGGAAAACATGTTTTCTATTTCTTTTAGAAAGCACCGTGACGAAAAAAAGGAAGACAACTTGTTAAGTTTGATTATCAAAATGTAAATTCTCTTTGTTCGCGCCATCATTACGTCAAGAGCTCGTGCTAGTTCTGTGTTTCTATCGAGTTATAGAAATACGATTTTTAACCAATCAGCGCGCGTATTCTCTTAGGACTGTTCTTTTTAATTTTACTTATTAATGTCATCACTCGGTAATGTATGAACTATGTTGTAAGAAGAAACTGGATTGTAGCAATGATCCCTATTGCGATTTAAAGGGTTCCCTAAAAAACAAGATCTAGTCTATCATCCCTAGCGTCATTACAAAGTGTATGCACGATGAGTTTCCCTGCAAAAACGTTTTCATCAGTCAAAATTAAAGGAAGTGAAATCTGTGAAGTCTTGCTTGACTCAAAACACAAAGATGCAACACATACTATTATTATGTGAACCGTTAAGGGTACAAAGTGGTATATGGTAACTTCTTTTATATATTCTTTATGCTTACATAAAGAATACCATGTTCCCTCGTTCTTATCCATGATTCAGTAAAAGAAAAGGTTGTTGCAGCCCAGTATTTTTCTAAATAATGCATAAAAGATTGTGAACTTCTTTTGTTTGCCTCATTCACACAGGGTTATCTTGACCAATCCGTACGAGACTGTACGAAAGGTCGGTGTATTCAGTGTTTAACTATTAATGCTCTGCATTCTATTCAATTTATATGTTAAGAAAGACTAGGAAATTTTTAAAAAGGCTCTTTTTTACATTATCTTATCAATCTAATTTAATCTATAAATGTGCGCCAAATGCCGATCCAATACTTAAACGTTAGGTTTCAAGATATAGTGTATTGAAATTTGTACATGTACTAACCAATGTGTGTGTTTGGCAATTCTTGACTGTATTTTCTCGCTTTTTCTAATTTTCACTGGTGGCAAAAATCTGCTGTTATAAATGAAAATAACTTAATTAGTAAGTTTTGTTCGCCAACAAAACTGTAATGAGTTTCATTTTCAATTTTAATGAAACAAAGAAAAACAATATACAGCTTCCTCGAATTATTTTGCCACTAGCTGCTATGTATTGTATGTAACAAATCTTTATCAATACTATTCTAAACAATGTTTCTTGGTCTAAATAACATACATTAATTCTGTTTGACGTTATTGTAATTGTTATCAGTCAAAATTGATAATCGTTGTTGTTTTGTTCTTGTTCTCTTCTTTGCTGTAATGTCTACAGCTTTGAATATCAGTACAGCGATAGGCTTCCAAGAGGGAATTTTTGAAGCGATAATGCTCAAGACATGTACTCTTGAAGTAACTGGTGAAATTCAAGGTGCTTTTCAACTGGCGGTACTCCTTAAGACTTTAGATTTGAAGGTAAATAAATTGAATGATGTCTATGTAGAAGCTGCATTACTTACGCGACAAGAAGTGACGCAACCCATGAAGGTGACTAAGATTGTTACTTATCACTTGATCGGAATTGTTCTTGGTTTTTTTACTCAAAATAGCGTCCTCTCTGCATGGTCAAGTACGTTTGCTGTTCTCACTCACTTACTCACTCGCTCATTCTCATCTTCGCGACTGAGACATAAGGCCTTCAAGACTTTAGTTCTCCACTTTTCGCGGTCCCTGACGATCTTTTCAGCCTCCGCCCAGACCAAGCCAAGCTCTTGAGGTCTGCGGTCACAGTTTTCAGCCAGGTGGCCTTTGGCCTTCCTCTATGCCGCTTGCCTTGAGGGGTCCACTTACTCTTTTACAGCTAGTTGATATTCTAAGTGGATAAGGGAGATAACACTCTTAGTTTGGGGTAAACTAAGAGACTCATAAGAGTTATTATGATGTTATATACTGTTCTTTACCCTTTCTTAGTGATGCATAAGACTAGTTTTACTAGGCGACTGAGATTTGATTATTTACTATCGCATATATGGGAATGGTATTATACGATACGTTTTTATAAGAGAAAGTTCTTGAGTTGTTTCTTCAAACGGTCTTTTAACTGTCTTACTTAGAAAGGTCAGCCATCTTCTGTTATTCAATTCGTAGCAAATGAAAGCTTAGAAGAATCTTTGGAGTCTATGCAACATCTATACTTATATCGTTACTTCAACTACAGATTGACGTACGTGAGTGAAGCGTTTCGTTAACATCAACGTTAACGATGCTCGGTACTAAGCATTTTTTTCTTATTTTAGAAAGCAAAATCATGTGTTAAGAGATTAAGGGAGAATTTGGAAAGAATTTTCCGAGAGGTTTGTTTTTTGGACTGCTTCCTCCATATTATAAGTGTAAATGTAGATTTGGGGCTCGCTATAGTCTATTGAACGCTACTCATTTTTCATGCAGTGAATAGGCCATATTCGTATTCTCGGTATTAGACTAAAACTAGCTTGCAATAGAGGCTTGTGCGCGGGAATATCATTAAAAAGCGACAAATGCCATTTACATTGTAAAAGCCCCCCGCATTAGCCTCAGTTGCAAGCTAGTTCCAGTCCAATACCGAGAATACGAATATGGCCTATCAAAGCTTGTTAATGTTAGTGATAATCACTTGTCAATTATGACGTCATATCACGCCCAAATGACGTCACATTTCCATAGGCCTACCATGTTGGATTTGTCATCTGGATTTCAATATTTTTTTTCAGGAATATGAGAATAGCTCATAATTGTTAAATAATAATAATAATAATAATAATAATAATAATAATAATAATAATAATAATAAAAGCAAGTCCCAAAGTCTGACCATTATAGCTTGTTTGATTAAAGATATTCGTGACACTGCCTGTGGGCCTTAGGAACAGAGAAATATGTTGAGCACAAACCAAGAAATAACTCCCAGTCCGTACTCTTTATAAACTTTCTGTACCTGTATGGCAACTATCTAAATTTTTGTTTTGTTTTTGTTTTTTAATGTACTTTGCAGGACTCAACACTTGCTTATGAGCTTGGAGACGATCTTATGGGTACTGGAATTCAATTTTTTACAAACAACTGTTTTAAGGAAGCCGCTGAATATTTCACTGAAGTTATTCGCCTTGTGTGTGAATTTAACTTCATCCGCGAAGCTTACATATACCAAGCCAAATGCTATCTTAATCTGGTAAGCTCCATGATAGCTTTTCATGAAATGTTTCGGACTCTGACTCGCAATGACAGTTATTGAGTTAAGCTGAACGTGACCATTTTGCTCCATTTACTAGGGTGAGTACGAAAACGCAAGGGACCTTTGTACGACAGGTAATGTTTTCCTACTGTAACAGGTCCAATAAACCCACAGAATGTCAGCTATATTAGATTTTAGGCAATCTCTGTTTTGTTTTCAAAATGTTCATAGTGTTTGTACTCTCAAATCAATACGATTAAGGCAATGGGTTTGAGGCTGAATATTATCACGGTCTCGTCTTCATTATTTTATAAGTTATTAATCGACGAGTGTTGTGGACTGAGATTTGTCCTCAGATGTCGCTTAAGTACAGTTGTCTCAGCTATCCGAGTATGGGTTTGCAAACTTGTGTGGACGTGTAATCTCACAAGCAAGCTGCTAAATGTTTTGTTTTCACATTAAATTGTAAGTTAGGCAGTTACAAACAGAGGGATTTTTATTGCCGGTAAATGATTTTTCCTCATAACCACGACAAACAGTTTGTTCCCTTTAGTTCAGCTATCGTTGATCTTAAATACCTTTTTCTTCAGAACATATATTTATATATACCACCTTGGTAAGGAAGGGGTTAAATGTTTTCAATAGTCAAAAAAAGCCACAGTTGCTCTTGGATCGACCAGTGGTTTCATAAGGACACTAGTCACAACAGTCAATTATACAACAACTTTATAGAAACAAATCATTCTTTCACTTCGGTAGTTTTAAAACGCTTCCCTAAAGATGAAGATGGCAAAATTCTCCTCGAAAGCATTGACACAATCATCTTGGAACGGAAGGAAGGCACGAAAAAGAAAAATTCAAACAGGGTAGGTACTTGTTTATGTTTTCTCAGGATTCTTTCATTAATGATCCTCAAAGATCCTGCAAAGACCTAATCCTAATATCCCAAGAGGACGATTTTGCAAGAGAATTCACCACGGGAAGAACTGCTGACGGAATGCTGGCTGATGTTGTTTCCGTTTGCAAATTTTCTTGTTATTAGTTGAACACCCGACTTGCCGACCGACCAGGAGACTAATTGACTGTACACAGACCGGCCTAAGAAACTTATTGAATGAATGACTTAGATCTTAAAAAGGATTTGCATGTTATTTGAAACTTTTCTTATTACAACTGATATGAATGGAAACCAAAAGTGGTCAACTTTCACGTCGACTGCCTAATCCTACTTTCGATTTTTACAGCCATCCAACTCTCGAGTGCCTGAAAAGCAAATTGTCCCCGAAAAGAAACCGGTAAGTGTTTTATATCTTTTGTTGTTAAAAAAAAGGAAAGAAAAAGCCAACTTTCCTAATTGAGAGTTCAGTTTTCAGTTAATTAAACACTATTTGTATCAACGTTATTTCACGTTGTCTAGTCGGCCACTGTAGAAGTATTGTCTTTACGGAGGTTTCCCATTTGCTTGGAAATTTTCGTGGGAATCGGGGATTGTGACCGATCAAAACTAAGAACGATTTTTTTTTTTCTATTTTCCACCAAAGGTTCTGAACAAGAAGCAAAGACAGCGTGAGGAATATCGGCGGATGAAAGTAAATTTCTTCTATCTTTTGTCTTTCCTCTTCGATGTCACCTGTACTTGTCCACGTTTCAAGTTTATTTGTTATTGCAATTTTGAAAGCAATCTTGTGTAGCCTTTAATTTAAGATTGCGAGGTAAGGCCAACTCTGTGCCGTCCATATTCATTTGTTTTATAGGAGGCAGAGGAAATCGGGAAGGAAATCCGAGACAAAATAGATAAAGATCGGGAAAAACAGGACCAAAAGCGAGAGAAGGTACTGATCGGTGGTAAATCATTTCCGTACATAGGTGTTTAGATTGATACCCTCTGTTGCTCTCACGTGTTTCAAGTTCGACATCAATGCATGCAGTGTTTCATTTAAAAGCCGTAAAGTTCGATTTAGAGCTCTGCCTATTTGAACAGCAAGCACGTGTAACTTTACCGACGCTCAATCAGTTTTCGCGGTATAATCTCGATAATGCCTTGGGTACGTTACCCCTTATCTACCTCCCCATTATGATCCGCATTTGTAAATGGAGTGAAATAAAAATGACTGAATATACTGTAAGATGTAAAACAGTGAAATGAATAGTTCAATTTTCTAAAGCTAGGCTTTTGAAAACAATACAATACTAGGGCATATTTACCATTCTGATAATTTCTCAATGCAGGAAAAATCAGAACTGGAAGGAGCAAAATCCCGTCCGATGCCCTCGTTTGACGTGAAAGCAGGTAACGTAACGCATCGCTACAGCTCTCCGCCTTTCATCCCCCGAAAGTATTAGGCCGACTTTCCTTAAAATGTGTACAAGAAAGGATCGTTTTTTGGGGGGAGGGGCAGGGGAGAAAGGGGTGAATCTTCCGCACGCTCAGGCCTTCAGGGAATACTTTCTCATCTTAAATGAACACAGAAATCGTTTGTGTTCCCAGAACTTCTGCAAAGTGTAAATTTGGAAGTAAGGCGCTCTGGTTGTTCAAAACCATATACTATCCTTCGAGTAATCTAAATATATAGGAAAAAGGATATTAAATAATTTAGCTTGTAGTATGATATTGGAACGTTTATGTTACAATTTTGTTGTTATTGTTACTTTTTTAACATTTTTAATTTCCTGTTGTGCACAAGCCTTCGATGCGTCGAATTCCAGAAGAGAGACTATGGATAAACAAATCAAAGTTCAAGGTATCTTAAGATTTCGATATACATGTATTAATTTAACTGCTTTCCTGTTTTCTATCGGCAAAAACAAAACACTTCAACCAAAGTAAGAAATTGTTGCCAAAACTGAACGTTACATCTATAAGGTCTATAAGTCGCAGCTGGTTTCTTCCATTTACCATGCCTACATTTTATTTTTCTCAAAAAGACTATTTCAGTAAATGGGCATCTTCGTTGGGATACCTCTTCCAACGAAATCGTAGGAATGGTTGCTTTGCTTTTCTCTTGCAATGTGTTCATTAATTCGAAATTCAGTGCCCGAGAATGATTTTTTATTACGTGAACGCATAAAAGGCGGTATAGACCTCTCGTCTTAAAACCGTCGCCCTGGAGTTTCTCCATAGCTCGGTGCAAAAACGTGGGAAACTGATTGTTGTCGTTGCCGCTGTCGTCGTCATCGTCACCGTTCTTTTTGTTGTTTTTTGTTTTGTTTCGTTTCTTGTCTTCTAAATGGATGCCCTAAGGGTTAGCACTAACCCGCTGTCCGTTTCACAGCTGTAGCTGGACCTGGTGCAAGACCGAAACAGAGAAAACCGATTGAGATATCTGGGAAAACTCAGGACAGACACAGTGGGAAAAATAGTAAGAAACATATTGATCTCTTGATAGGATACCCTAAAGGTGACTTAATTAGTTGAAAACTTTCGGTTCCACTGACTGGGACCAAAACGGTCAAAACATAAGCCAAAGCCGCCATGTATAACCGACGTAAATGTAATAACAGGTCATTATTTAATAAAAGCTCCTAAGTGTACATCACTGGCCATACTGTTGCAATGGTGATAGCTTCTTTAATATCATTAGCTGCCCTCTTTTTGTTTTGTTTTGTTTTGTTTTTGGGCTTTTTTTTTTTTTTTTTTTGTCTTCTAAGCTAAAAAAAGGGGTTAGCACTAACCCGCTGTCCGTTTCTCAGCCGTAGCTGGACCTGGTGCAAGACCGAAACAGAGAAAACCGATCGAGGTATCTGGGAAAACTCAGGACAGAGACAGTGGGAAAAAGAGTAAGAAACATATTGATCTCTTGATAAGATACCCTGACGGTGACTTAACTAGTTGAAAACTTTCGGTTCCACTGACTGGGACCAAAAGGGGTCCAAACATAAACCAAAGCCGTAATAACAGGTCATTATTATTATAGCCCATTATAGTCATTATAGCGTATTTAATTCTTAGGATTTTAACTTTTAGGATTTAGGATTTTAGGTTTTTAAAGAATTAGGATTTTAATTTTAAAGTATTGTAAAGCGCCATGGACAATTAGTGGAAAATGGCGCTATATAAATGTATATTTATTTATTTATTTATTTATTTATTTATTTATTTAAAAGTGCCTAAGGGTACACACTGGCCATACTGTTGGTGTTAGCTTGTTTTCATTAGCTGCCCTCTTTTAGGGGAACTAGTTGCCACATGGGCTCACATTGTTAGCTTCACTAAGTGTTTCTAAAACGTGCTTTTAATTCGTTAGTTAAAGGTGGCTCAAAACAATTTTCAGTACTTTTTCACCACTTCTGCTTTGATATCTTAAGACTTAAGATCATTTTTCGGTTGATGCTACGATATTGACATGTACGATACAAATGAAGACGTGAAAATTCTGGAATAACGTGGAAACTTGCTAGTGGGTTTAAAGTAATTTCTTGGGTCAACCTTCCTTCTCTTCGATTGATGCTACGATATTGACATTTATACTACCGGTACGAAACTGATCAAATTCGCATTAGAAAAATATAATTGTTAAATACTAGAGCTCTTCCTTAAAGGTTGAAACAAAAACATACAAATAAATTTAAAATAACTCAGAACAATTTTCAACAGCACTTGTTCTTTGATGAATGAATGCTGCAACTCTTTTTCGGTTGATGCCATAAAAATGATATCAAAAGAATTTCCAATCATTGGTATACAAGTTATGGTCATTTTATACTACCGGTACGAAAATGATCAAATTCGCATTAGAAAAATATAATTGTTAAATACTAGAGCTCTTCCTTAAAGGTTAAAGCAAAAACATACAAATACATTTAAAATAACTCAGAACAATTTTCAACAGCACTTGTTCTTTGATGAATGAATGCTGCAACTCTTTTTCGGTTGATGCCATAAAAATGATATCAAAAGAATTTCCAATCATTGGTATACAAGTTATGGTCATTTTATACTACCGGTACGAAAATGATCAAATTCGCATTAGAAAAATATAATTGTTAAATACTAGAGCTCTTCCTTAAAGGTTAAAGCAAAAACATACAAATACATTTAAAATAACTCAGAACAATTTTCAACAGCACTTGTTCTTTGATGAATGAATGCTGCAACTCTTTTTCGGTTGATGCCATAAAAATGATATCAAAAGAATTTCCAATCATTGGTATACAAGTTATGGTCATTTTATACTACCGGTACGAAAATGATCAAATTCGCATTAGAAAAATATAATTGTTAAATACTAGAGCTCTTCCTTAAAGGTTAAAGCAAAAACATACAAATACATTTAAAATAACTCAGAACAATTTTCAACAGCACTTGTTCTTTGATGAATGAATGCTGCAACTCTTTTTCGGTTGATGCCATAAAAATGATATCAAAAGAATTTCCAATCATTGGTATACAAGTTATGGTCATTTTATACTACCGGTACGAAAATGATCAAATTCGCATTAGAAAAATATAATTGTTAAATACTAGAGCTCTTCCTTAAAGGTTAAAGCAAAAACATACAAATACATTTAAAATAACTCAGAACAATTTTCAACAGCACTTGTTCTTTGATGAATGAATGCTGCAACTCTTTTTCGGTTGATGCCATAAAAATGATATCAAAAGAATTTCCAATCATTGGTATACAAGTTATGGCCATTTTCGTGAATCTTAAGGTGGCTCCATATGGTTATTCGCTGTTCATTTGGCGCGCGCTAGTATCTACTATCCACGGGAATTTTCGCACTACTCTTAATCGCACTACTCTTAATCGCACTACTCTTAATCGCACCTCTCTCAAGTCTATCGAAATGAACTTCTAGAAGTCAAAACTACTCTTTTGATCCATCACTGTTAAATTAACCGGGTCTTACCTGGAATTAAAACTCTCTAAAGATAGGTTGTTTACAGTGTTTATTTTGCTTTTATTTCAATTTTCTTCCATATCCTTCGGTAAAAATTTCCTTAACTTTGACATTTGTCATGAAATTTGTCCAGAGGAATCTTCTGAAGGCCAAAAAAATTGGGGTTACAAGGGTAGTTTCCTCGCTTTTAGCGAATTTGTGTTTTTTAGCTCCACTTAAAAAATTGTCTTACAAATTTTCTTGATGAATTGGCAGACAGAAGGCGTAAACAGTAATTAGCGCTCCGCAAAATTAAAACAAAGGAAATGAATCTTGAATTCACTTATAAAACATGGGGGTCGCTAAGCTCTTCTATATCAGTTATAAGCAATTGTAGCAGTAAATGTAGTATATATTAAATTTCAATTATGATAACGTCAAATAGTTCTTTGTCTGTAAAGTAAAATTAGTTCTTTTCCTTTCTTTCCTGATAACATATTCTATGGGATAACAGTTGAAAAAAGCATAGCACTAGCACTGGCCACTTGAACTGTCCATTTGCGCGTGTAAAGTTAGGATTTTTTCTTTATTATGAAAGTAATTTTACAGAAACGAAAACGTGGGACACGAGTCGGTGTCTAGATATTCAAAATTTTGCTTGTTCTCTGATAGCTAATTTGTGCGTATATTTCAAATCCATGATACAGTATAATTACAAATAAAGCATCAGGTTAACAGCGAATGTATAAAATTAATATAAGTTTAAAACATTAATTTGACATTTTTCATCTACTGTTAACAGAGCACAAGGACATGGGCTGCAAAAAGAACGGCAAGGCTAGTGGCCTGATAGAATTAAAGCCTCAGTGCCGAGAACCTGCTAATTTGAATGTTTCACATGCAATGGAAGGCTGGCGGCCCCTACCTGATGAATCATCTGACTCCGAACGGGGTGTATCTAATATAAACCAAACAGCACATAAATCAACCGAAGCAGGACATGGATGGACTCCGGTGACTTCAAAGAAACAGAGACTAAAGTCGGTGGCCAAAAGCTCTTCTAGTCCTGACTGGCCATTACTGCCAGGACCTTCCTTTGTAGAAGATACAGGTAATTTGAAAGGGTCTAACTCGAATGCAACATCGGCTAACCGTGTCAAACTTCAGGAATCTGGAGGACTAGACTCTTTTCTCAGCGGTGCAGGGTACCCGAGACAGAACTTATTTTTGGCAGATCAAGAGTCCTTTTTCCGTCCAAATGGTACACGCACTGGACTCACAGAAGCAAGAATGCCTGTCCGTTCCAGTCACCCTTCTCCGAATTCATCCCCAGAAACGAGGACAGTGGACTTTGGAAACACATCCAAATCGCAATGGGAGTGTCTTGAGCAGATTTCTCCACTCCAGATTCACCGCACCTTGGATTTAGCAAACAAAACAAAAAAAGGCGTTTTGAGTACCAAGTCGGAACCACCTCTTGATACAAGTGTTTCACCACAAACAGGATTAAATCTTAGTTGGGCTCCTCCATCAGGAGTTTCCACTCTTTGTGTGCATTTCCTACAGGATAACAGAAAGGGACAACCTTTCCGACATCCAAAACCTTGTTCAAACTGCACAAAGCGTTCGAAGCTTATGTACGGAATTTGGAGAAGTGACACAAAAGAGTGGCAGGTGATGAGATCCTACCCAAAAGACGTGAACCCTAATGTTCCTTTCGAGCTCTGCTGGCACTTTAGTAATGGCGTCAAATGCCAAAAAAGTCCTTGTACATTTGCCCATGGCAAGGAAGAGTTAATGTTCTGGACTTCAATGAGACAATCAGGTAGGTTGTAATCCTGTCCTGAAGTTGACACCTAGAATGCAGTTATGATACAAACATTTCCAGTGAATAATATGAAAGGTAACAAAATGTTTTTAGCTTTTCCTCGTGTGTGATTTATATTGAAACTTGAAAAACCACCTAATGCTTCTCACTTTAAGCTTATATACACTAACGAGGTACATTCTTTTTGGCGACCTAAAGAACACATGAATTTTTAGCCCAAGTACATTAGCTATCAGTTAATCACACATTATTGTTTATTATTATTATTACGCATAAACTAAGTCATATTTCCCCTATAGGCCGTGCCCCGTTTGGAGGGATTGCTGATCCTGAAGGTTCACCTCAGGAGAGTGATTTCCAGGACATTCCTAAACCCCAAGAACGCGTCCGGGGATCGTTGATCATTCGTGACATAAGGTCAAATAAGCCAAGGCCTCCTACAACCGGGGTGTGCAATGGAAATTTCCAATTGTGTAAATGGTAACACCCAATTTTTTGAAGGATATTTTGCTGTTTTAACTCAATTTAGCTTTACTTTATTATCAACGGAAGTGTTCTTCCGTAATTGGATTTAAGAATATTAAACAATCTTTGTGCACATACAACTTAGGTGGAAGTCTCGTCGAGTGTGCAGGTACGGGACATATTGCACCTTTGCTCACGGCGAAAACGAACTGAAATCATGGATGGGATACAACAAGGAAATTCAGGAAGCTCAAAGCGAAGAAGAATTATCCTGCCAAAAACCGGAAAGGAGTGCAGACATTTCAAGAAGTGAGATACAGGTACCGTAACAAGTCAGCAGTAGATATAGAGTACGCCCATAGCCTAGTGTCTGTGCACAATACTTACTGGGCATAGCTCAAGATTATGTGATGGCTTGTTCGCATTCCTTTCTCAGCCACAGTAAAATCAATTAATCTACACATTTATTTCGTTTCATTTGATTTTGTTGTTCTTACTAGATGGTTTACAGTCTCCCTGGTGTAGAGGTCTCATGCAATAAACCTACGAGAGTTAAAATCTTCCTTGGAGGTGACGAGAGGCGCCATATCTTTCATTGGGAATTTACGGTCAAATTCGGGGTAATGAAAAAATCAGCCTTCATTCTAGTAAATTAAATCGCATTGTAATCACAAGTTACGGTGGCCAACAACTGTCACGGCAAAAGAAATAACCTCAGCGCAAAAGTAAAAGACTGAGACTCGCGGCAAAAGAAATAACATCACGCAAAGAGAATAACCGGCGGCAAAAAAAAAAGACTTGCGGCAAAAGTAAAAGTCTCACGGCGAAAAGAATAGCCTCACGGCAAAAGAAATACCCTTACGGCCCTCACGGCACAAAAGATAGCGTGGGGACTGGGGCGAGTTGTAGAGATGCACCAGCCATTTTGAGTCGAGTGTTTTTGTTTTGTTTTGCCGTGAGGTTATTATTTTTGCCGTGAGGCTATTCTTTTTGCCTTGAGGTTATTTCTTTTGCGCGAGTCTTTTACTATTGCCGTTAGGTTATTTCTTTTGCCGTGACAGTTGTGGGCTACCGTAACAAGTATATGAATGACGTTGAATTTCATAATACGTCAAATTCTTTCGTCCGTACACCATGGCTATGGCAAACTATTTTCCCGTATGTTCTGTCCATGCTCTCATTAAGTGCGTCTCATTCCTGCTTTGTTCAGGCATTTAGAGTCTCAAATACCACGTCTGCTTATCTTGTATACAATAGGTATGTGAGATAGCGTATCACTGAATTTTCCCTCTAAGGCAAGTCTAGTTAATCCTTATGAGGTGCTTTTATTTGATAAATGCGTGCTTGATGTGAAGTATATATGAAATAATTCATATTTGAACTGCAGTTGTAGATGAAAGTGAAGAATGATCATCGCAGTAAAGTTTCCGATTTAAACAATTGGAAAGAAGAAGCCTGAAAAAATCAGGGCTTCAATGGGATTCGAACCCGTGACCTCCGCGAATACCGGTGCGATGCTCTACCAACTGAGCCATGAAGCCACACGTTGGGAGCAAGGTCAATTAATTGAGTTCATATCTTCCCGTGAGGAGTGAAGAAGAAATATAAGGGAAGATATGAACTCAATTAATTGACCTCGTTCCCAATGTGTGGCTTCATAGCTCAGTTGGTAGAGTATCGCACCGGTATTCGCGGAGGTCACGGGTTCGAATCCCATTGAAGCTCTGATTTTTTCAGGCTTCTTCTTTCCAATTGCTTATATTGGAAAATTTACTGCGATGATCATTCTTCACTTTCAAATGCTTGTTTCTCAAGCGATCTCCCTCATACCGGTTTATAAGACTTACCAAAGTTACACCAAGTGTCACTTTTTGTTTTTTTAGATTAGTGAAGTTGGCAAGTTACGTAAAATTGACCTCCTTCATCGCTATCACGACTGCTATCGATTGACAAAGATTATTGGCTTTCTTAACAACGTCGAGATTTTTTCAGAAGTTCCTAGAGAGCGATGGTCCTACAATCTTCCTAGTTGCAGTTGGAATAACAAGAAAGAGGGCCAAATGAAAGTTGTCGTATTTGTCTCCTTTGAAACCACAGCGAGTAACCAGACCTTTACGCAGTGCCTTAGATTTGACTTTGGCAAGAAGCCCTTTTTATTGAAAGGGTTAAATGTGGACATAGCAAGTGAGGAGGCCTTGAACACGCTCTCAGCCTTACGACAAGAACTGAAATTGCATTCCTCTGTATGGACAGAGGGGTCAACGGACATTGTTCCATGGCGAGAGACCGCCGACATGGGCAGTCAAGATCTACTGAAGGAGTACAAACTGCCTGAGAGAATTGAGAATGTAGTTTCAGCGCAGATAATCGACGGAAACATGACGGTGGACAACTATAAAAGAGTGATGCATCAACTGTTGTTTACTGAGGAGCTCTTTATGAAAAAGACAATTTCAAGGTAAACGTCCGTAGGTGCTCATGAATTTATATCACAAATAACAGACAGTTATATCGATGGGTGCATTTTACAATGATCCCCAAGTTGCTAATTTTAAAAATAACTGTCATTTTACTTTACTTTTAATATGCGCTTTTACGGTCAGTGGTGACCGACGGCCTTACACTCGGTGTGATAACAACTTGACTGAGCCTGAACCAGAAAATCCTAGTTGCAGTTTGATTGTAATGACCCAAAGGTGTCAAAGTTCAATAATGGCTCTGAACATGCGTAGAGAGAATGATTAATGCTGGCTCAACTTCCGAAATCACTCAGTGGCCCTGACTCTGGCTACCGGTCAAAACGACTCTGGCCTCTGAGATTATATTGTGCATGTCATTTTCGTCAGACAATCTATGACAACAAACGGCGACACTGATAAAACAGTCATATTCTTGGCGCTATGTTCACCCCCTTCTACCTCCTAGGCTACTGTTTCTTGGGCAAAGGCATGACCCATTCATTGAAAGAAAACTAACAACTAGTTTTATTTCCTCTTCATAGCTTCGTCCTTCAGAATGTCCAGTTAGATTGTCAGCAGAGTATCAGTGATGATTGGTCTGGAGTGGTTTATGCTGGAATTGGCGAGTTGTTTGGAATTGTTCAATTCCAAGAAAATGAATCCCTCCAACCAGATGATGCAGCAGGTAGACTTTTCATCAGAAAAGTAAGTTCTGCTTGGATAAAGATGGCCGGTAGCAGTTCGCAAAAGGCTTATGAGGCTCTCCTTCAAAAGGTTGAGAACGAGTGCGTCGCCCTTAAGCTTTCTTCACAGATGTGTGCAGACCTGAACGTGTCTGACGGTGGCCAGATTTTTGTGGATGTACAGTTTCAGCTCAATCGAAAGCCTCTTTGCGACTGGCATGCTGCAATCGACAGATTGGGGCCTATCCAACTGTGTTTGTTGTTTCCCACACCGGATGCACCGCAAATAAAGCATGAGGTATAACATATTTTATACTAAAAACCTAAAAAGCCGTGAGCCATGTGTGGCTTAGCTTCAATTAACTTTTTCGGTGGTTGGCGAACGTTTATTTAGCAATTGTTAAAAACAGCAGATTTGGCAAGCTTTTTACCGTGGGGAAATACAAGAAATAATGGGCAATGCTGCAAAAAGTGCACTTTTTCACAGTAAACACAGTCAAACACACAGAGTTGATACTAAATGTGTAATTGATAAGGTTTGTAAATGCACAAGGAAACACGAAGAAAAGTTATCATCAATTTAAGGAAAGATCCAAAAACCGACATGGTTGGTCACAATTTTATTCAGAGAGTAACAATGAGATTCTCTGGATAGAATCAAACTTATAATTGGCATTTACATCTGGGTCTTGCCCTTCAGTATAAAATTGACATTTTCATGATTACTTCATTTCACTTGGCCAACTGTTCAAAGCGTATGAATTCCTCTATATCAATTCTTCGAATCTTTCTGTAGATCTCATTTGGCTATAACTGAGCTATTAAAGGAGAGTATGCAAGGAATATGTTGTCAGAAAACTATGTCTTGGTCACTTTTCTCAACACAGCGACCACTGGGTCAACACTGCGCTATAAATCAGCTGCTTTTTTATGGCATCATGCTGTCACTTTGCTAGATCAAACTAAAATGTCATCCAGTCGATTGAAGAATTTAATGAGACAATTATTCCATTCGCCCTTGCTCAGTGGATATGAGGTAATTATAACAAACTCGGCGCTACACTCGCCTCCTATCCAATACGGCTTCATTGAATAACCGTTAACTTGGCGTAAACTAAATTGTATATCTGCGGTGTGACAAAGTTAGCTTTTAACTTAAATTTGTTTTCTTAATTAAACGCTGTCGAAACATCATTCGAGTGATTTACCCGATGTGTTAAAGTTTTAAATGATTCCTAACATCCATTTGTTCTGTTTCTTGGATTTAAGGAGAGACGCCCCTGGAACTGGCTGCCTTTGGACCGCAAACTAAACACCAACCAAAGAGAGGTCATTAAACGCATTTTATCGCCTGGGGACACTTCTTCGCCACTGGTGGTATTTGGTCCTTTTGGAACAGGCAAGACATTCACTTTGAATCAGGCAATCCGTCACCTGGTAACGAAGAAACACAACCGCGTCCTGTTATGCACGCACACGAACAGCGCAGCGGACATACACGTTACACTACTACATGATTACCTGATGAAGGAGAACGGGCTAAAGGCTACCAGACCACTAAGGATTTACCAAACAAACAGAAGGTCAGTGAATTTCGAGAACTTGTGAGCAAATCAAGCAGGCTTTAAAAAGAGACATTAATTCGTTCAATGCTTTTCAAAGCCACTCAGAATGTTCTATTGGAAAGCGCGGAGTTTGATTAGGCATTGTGGCCTCTTCCCTTAAGGACGTTCGCACTAATTGTTTCTGCGCATTCTTACTGCGCACGCATCGCACGTTACGTCATGCATGAGAGCACGCTAAGTAATAAAATGAACAACCATAGGGCAGATGGCCGTTTCTATAGCTTTGCCTGGATTAACGATCTTGGACTCTCGACGACCCCTACTTTTCTTTCCAAAAACAGATTTTATTTACAATTATCTCCACATTGTCCAAAAATGAACAAAAAATCAATGTGGGAAGTTAAAAAAATTTCAAGATATCTGTCCACGGTACATCGAATCTTGCCATATTGCGGCTGCAAGGCGCGTAAAACCATGGTCGCTAAATGCGAACTTGTTCTTTAAGGAACCACACCAGTGGACTAAATTCACTTAATAGGTCCACTTACACAATATTTGGCAGAGAACATTGCACTTCGAAGATCTAATTGCAATACTTTTGGGCTTACAGACACTGTGGCCTTATTCATTAACGAAGCCCGATTTTTTCAGATTTAGGGTGTTCTTCCGGGCATGTTTTCTTCAAAACGAAGTCATCTTACAGTGCTAAAAGTCTCAGAAAAAAATCAATGTTGGAAAATCTCGTGTGTTGGCCTTAAAAGGGAACATTATTCTTGAGCTAATAGGTTACCTTAAATACTCTGTACCAAAATGTTTGCTCTACTCTTCATCGTGTTTTATGACCGATAGTCAATTCGGCTGCGCCTACTTTTGATCTCAGTTTTGGTTTGTTTGTTTTTTGTAAACCCATCAGGGACCTTCACTTTTGAGTAGAAGTACTTTACAAACTTAGTCCTTTTTATTTCGATTGCCACGTTTCATGCACCACGCCAGTCTCGTACCGATAGTTTCCTATTGAACTACTCAACTGGAATGACTAGAACCCTTGTTGAGCGAAATGAAAACTGCATGCGTCAGAGAGATTATCTTCTAAAGTCAGTTCGCCTTTTTGAACCCCATACGGACCATTCTTCCGGTAAATGTTACTAATCCTAATGTTCACGAGGCCACCTCAATTCCGTGGTATGCCGATTAGGCGGACACCTCTCTCACTGTTACGACCAACAAGCTACAATAGCTAAAGTTAACATGTTATTTCGGGTGAGTTATTGTTATTGATCTTAACGACACTTGCCATTAGGTCTTGATAATCGTACAGAATTAACATTTTGTTTGTGCTTTTCTTTTAGATTAAATGCTGATTCAGAGGTTGCAAAAATGTATGGCTTAATAGCAAACAACGCCTATGTTCTCCCCACGAGAGAGGATGTAATCCGACATCGTGTTGTGATCACCACTTTAGCTATGTCTAAGCATTTGATTGAACTGCAACTGAACCATGGCTTCTTCACACACATTCTGGTAGACGAGGCTGCCCAAGCCCTGGAACATGAGGCGTTGATACCACTGGCTTTAGCTGGGCCGAATACGAAGGTTGTGTTTACAGGAGACCACATGCAAGTGAGGGCTGAACTTCAGCATTACCAATTCCAGTTTATCCTGTTTGCTTTGTTCTGCTCTGCTGTGCTTTGTTTTCTTTTCTTGTACTTTTTCTATTGAATCATTAATTTTGTTGCCTTTTATCAATCGCAATGACGAAAATTACACTTTTCTCGCGAGGTATAACAGTCATATATCTCCTTCGCAGTCACTATTTTTTATTGTGACGATGACACAAATTATCACAAAAATAATGGTACAAATGATACAAATAACAGATTAGTTGGGAAACTACTCAGTTCTAACAATATTAGGTAGAGATTTATCAATTTTGGTCGTGGCCATGTTCTACTCACCAAAATCTGCTGAGTTTCCGAACTGAATAAAAAGTCAGCAATAACCAGCCGAAAACAATAAATTTCTTCAGTTTTCTTTGTATTGTTTCCTCTTGAGCTACTTGGATATTGCTATACGTCGGTTAAAACCAGCAAAGCATGCAGATGAGAACTGTAGACTTTGGCGATGGAAGTTCCATTATCTTGAACTGGAATAAATAGATATGTATTGTTCACACTCCCACCTATGTTTTCAGATGGGCCCAGAAGTTTACTCGCATTATGCACGAGACTGGGGTCTTCAAAGATCGCTCCCTGAGAGGCTGTTTGATCATTACTGCGAAAAAATGCCCTCGGGTGACAGCGTGATGTTCTTGACAGAAAATTATCGGAGTCATCCCGACATCCTGCAATTTCCCTCTTATAATTTCTACGGAGAAGAGTTGATTGCCCGCAGTGAACAGGCCTCCCACCCAAGGTTTGGGCCTCTGTTATTCTTTTCAGTCCATGGAGTTGAGGAAGCGAGAGAAAACTCTTACATAAATGCAGCAGAAGTTGAAGAAATTGTGAAGAGGGTCGAGTTGCTAGCCGATGACTGGCCAATGGAGTGGAACAGAAGAGATCTGTCTCAGATTGGCGTCATATCCGCTTACAAGACTCAGGTATTACATTCATGTAGCTTGGCGCTTCGTAAATGCCAAGTAGGCATAAATGAAAAAATTCAAGAGAGAGATTCTGCAGAAAGTTTAAATGATTTTTTGCTCCTGCGATATTTTGTGGCAATTTTTTCCTCGTTGCCAAACTGAAAGATTTATTGTCGTCTGTGCAGTGGATGTCTTCGCTGTCCACTGCGGATGCGCAGCAATACGGTGGTCGTTTTCGCTCAATTTCATTACAAAAATTATGACCAAGTGGTATCACCATTGACAATACTACTTTACTTTACGTTTGTAGGTTCGGGCTATTCGAACACAACTCAGAAGCAAGGGACTACAAAATGTAACAGTGGAAAGTATCCACAACGTGCAAGGTAATTAAAGAATTTTAATTTTATTCCTATTTTTCTTGGATATATTAGTGAGTTTTTCAGTATTGACTTTACACCTGCGGAAATCTACGAGATCTTTGGGTGATTTCGGAATAAAGTGTAACAGTTCCTTACCCTGTGTGGAAATACATTAAGGAATATTAAAGAAAGTTAAAAACTTCTTCCATTTACGTTCAAACGATAAGAAAACGAAACCAACTTGTAGAATGTTTCTAACTCTTACCTACATTTGAAAGAGCTAGGGTAAACTCTCCATCTCCATTTTCTCGATATATGTACGTGTAGAGAAGAATCAAATACTTTAACGCCTGGGTCAAAGCCTTTTGCAGGTAAAAATATTTTATGTTTTTTTTTTTTTGAAGGAAAAAATGGCAATAAAACCAATGGCTGTAAGAGCATATCAGGGACAAATAGTTCACAGTGTGTGTGTTTTTTGTCGCAGGAAAAGAATTTCGTGCATTATTCATCAGCACTGTCCGCACATCTCTAACTTGCCACAGCTTTGACAGACGTCAAAGTGAATCTCAGTCACTCTACTGGGAATTCTTGTCAGACCCCAAGCTCTTAAATACGGCAATAACTAGGGCGATGTCCTTGGTAGCAGTTGTTGGAGATCCCGTCTCGTTGTGCACCGCTGGCGACTGTAGGGGGAACTGGAGAGACTACATCAAAAGGTGCCACGAACGCGAAACTTTGCATGGAGCATCGTACGAAGAGATAAAGAAGACAATAGACGCCCCTCTGGCCAAAATCACTTTAAATCCAGAAGCCAACGAATTTATTCCACAATCAATGGACGTCAGCAGCAAAGAGCTCAAATCCTTGGAGTTGGCTTCTCAACCAGAAATATCCGATAGTCAAATCTCAAGCTCTGTAGAGAAGAGTGATTTGAAAGTTGACAAAAATGAAAAGAGCTCGGCATCCGAAAGCGAAGACGAGTATACCAATCCAACGGAAAAGTGCAAGTCTGGAATTGAAACAAATGACACAAAAGAAGACTTGACGCAAAGAGAATCAACGTCGGAAGAAGAGGAGGAAGAGCAGAAAGCAACTCAATTCTCACCAGATTCTCCAAGGCATGGCTTCAATTCGGTGAAACAATCAGAAGATGTAATGTCCCAACACCAAGGCGATTTTGCTTCCCAGGACGAGCCTCAGAGTGGAATTCAGTCTCAAGAAGAGGAAGATGACGTCGAGCAGAGTGTTTCAGATGGTTTTGAAGAGTTACCTCGGGAAAGCTTTGAAGACGAAACTGTTTTCCCAAGGTACTTAGATAAGATAATCAGGGCGCTCGTGGAAAGTTGTAAAGCGACCAGGGAAAAAGAATTCTATCTTTATGGATCATCAGAAAATGAGGCGTTCCCCTCCTTACAGACGATCACAAAATCAAGCAAGAATTCGAAGTCAGACCCAGGCAAACGTTCAGGCAAACGAGCTTCTCAGGAAAAGTCATGCTCTTTCGACCATTCCTCTGTAGATTACGAAATTCGCGTCGTCAATGGCCGCCAGGAAGTTCGTATTGTAAATCTTGGATTTCACCAGACGCCCACTGTTCGACGTCAGAGGCTCACTGCAGTCTCTAGGCAGGGGGATTTTCCTGATCCACAGATATTGCAGCAATGGATAGTCAAAGAGCCCGACAAGTATCTACCTTGCACACTTCGTCTTAATTCCGAGACTACTCGCACGGCGTATGCGGAAATATCGGATACAAAGACCCCAGACATTAAAATCAGAGGAAGAGTCCGGGGAGTGTTCGATATGGATCACGTGGTTGTCAAGAAAATGGATTACCAACCTTCTCCGTGTGATGATGTCTCTCGGTGCCAAGGAAAAGTAGCTGGTAAGTTTCGCCCTTATAGTTACCTCATTTCAAAGGAACAACAGTTAGTAAGTAGGTGACAAATCCAAATCCCAGCAAAACCCAATGTTCGTGTACTTGTTTTTTTTTTTGTTTTCTTTCCTTCAGAATTTTCTTTCCACGTTGCACATAACATGGACTACAACTCCATTTTCAAGGTTTCATTTCCGTAAAATTCAATAAGCAACCCTCAGATAATTATCTCTACGATCGGTCAGTTTATTTAGTGTAGTTCTCTTTCAACTAACAATAAAATAATCCTTTGAAAAATCCCTAATGACTCTTAAAAATCTAATCCACAGGTGTACTGAATCATATCATTAGCCCACACGAACGTCAATACGTGTGCAAAGCGGATTACGAAAGTCCTGGAGTACTGATTCCAATCAACAAGTCCATGCCCAAAATAGTGAATCTGTCTGACAAGAACTTGAACGGTTTACCTCTTTACGAAGAAATACATGATGGAAGTGAGAGACCATTTAAGGTTGACGTGATAGACTTCACAGAAGCACTGAGTGGAAAATTCTTGTTTCTTGTCCAGTACCTTCAGTGGAGGTCAGATTGCCGTAGCCCTTTGGGAATCGTTGTAAAGAAGCTACCTCAAGGGGATACTTTGTCTGACAGCATGAGAATTTTATTCGCAGAACATGGAGTGAGAGATAGGTTCAGCAAGGAGAGTAAAGCAGAAATTCAAGCAAAGTTCCCACCAGGATGGTCAATACCAGTTGAAGAATATGGACGTCGCGAGAAAATTGAAGGGGCGTTCACGATTGATCCCGAGAACTCCAAGGATCTGGATGACGCACTTACACTGGAACAGCTGTCAGATTCTGTGAATCGGGTGGGAGTTCACATTGCTGACGTGAGTTATTTTGTGGAGACAGGGACCCAGTTGGATAAAGACGCCATGTTTCGCTGCACGTCCTACTATCCAGGTCACGGTTCCCAGAGCGTACCAATGCTGCCACGTGAGCTCAGTGAAAATTACTGCAGCCTTCTCCCTGGTAAAGATCGTTTGTGCGTATCAGTGTTTCTTGACGTGTCAGAGGAAGGACAGCTTGTTGGCCAACCAGAAATAAGACGCACCATTGTCAGGTCTTCTTGTCAGCTCACTTACCCTGAAGCCCAAAAAATTATCGATGGTCAAGACACTTCACTGCATCAGAATCGACAAGATGTTAAAGAGAAAATTCGAGCCTTGAGTGCCCTCGCCCAAAGAAGAAGAAAGTTGAGACTTCGCGATGCTAGTTTTGATCATTGGTCAAACAGTGATGATGATGGAGAAGATTTTGAGGCCCACGAGTTAGTGGAGGAAATGATGCTTCTAACAAATAAAGAAATAGCCAAATTTCTCTCTCAGCAAATTCCAGAGAGGGCACCACTACGAACCCAGCTGCCACCTAAAGATCACAAATTGAGCGATTGGGCTCGACAATACGGCCAGTTTGTCAAGTATTCCCTGTTTCTGCGCGGCTTTTATCCAGAAGAAACCCTTAGGAAAATGGCAAAAGATGCGATCATTTCAGAAGCTTCAGAATTTAAAGTGCAAGAGTCCGTCTGGTCCGAGCTCTGTAATGCTGCGGAGACCGGAGACCAAGCCAAGCTACACAAATTGATTTGTAACGAGAGCAATCATCCTCAGCTGGCTGTGGCAAATTCACAGTTTCGGCGAATTCAGCCCAAGTCTCAGTACGTCTGCGAAGGTGACCAACCGAAGGAAAAGGTCGTGCACTTCTCTCTGGGAATGCGTTGTTATACGCAATTCACGTCACCCATACGACGTTACGTAGATATCCAAGTACATCGACTCGTGTTGAATTTAATCTCGCAAAGCCCCAACGCAAAGATATCTTCGAATGACCAGGTTGCTAAGGTGTGCCGCCGTTCCACGTTTGCTCAAGACAACTCCAGGAAGTTTAAAAAGGCAAGCAATAAAGTACATCTGGCTGCAAAGCTAAAGGAGAAAAGCCACGAAACTACAGCAGTGATTGCCTTGATCGACACTGATAAAGAAATTACTTTAGAAATTCTGAACCGTGAATATAACCATCTCTCAACGCGACAGAGAAAGGTAAAGCTGAGCAGTCTTAACCCGTTTGAAGTTGAGCTTGTTCGAAATGGCTTGGAAATAGTACTTACTTGGAAGCTAAGATTATACCTAGCCCCAGAAGGAAACATCGTCGAGGAACCCGAGAAGGAAAGGGAAAAAATCGCATTGCTTTTATCTGAAGGAATGGTGAGGAACAGAGAAGTCCTGAACTTGCCAGCAGAGAATTGGCTAGAAATTCTGGAAGCATTTCAAGAGGGAG
Source organism: Orbicella faveolata (assembly GCF_042242905.1). Classification (NCBI taxonomy): domain Eukaryota; kingdom Metazoa; phylum Cnidaria; class Anthozoa; order Scleractinia; family Merulinidae; genus Orbicella; species Orbicella faveolata. Next base: position 20,798,420 of record NW_028301547.1, on the reverse strand, counting down.
ACTACGGGAATCTTAAAACGATGATTAGACAAACTGAGAGAGTTCGTCAATTAGCTTCACGGGTACCTGAATCGAACCGGCCTGGCAAATCGCATAAGTCATCTAAAGATGAAAAAGCTAACACAAATCTGGAACACTTCTACGAGAAAAAAATATCCCTGAGGAAGTTTGACATCACAAACATTCAATTGACCGCACACATGACACATGGAGTTTTCCACCCCGAAATTCAGCTGTTCAAGATCAACCACAATGTAAATATTTGCATTGAGCATCGCAAGTATCCTAGAGAGTGTTTCGCAACGACAGCAAGGTACCAAGCATCACGGAAAACGTACGCCAGTGTGGACAAGTACATTGAAGCCTGGGAACCCGTTCTTGCCATGGAAGCCGCTACCACCACCGTCGAAGAAAGCGACGAGTTCACCATACACCATTTGAAGATTGAGTGGACAAAGGACATCAGTGGAAGCCTGGAAGGCTCTTTTAGTCTCCAAAACGAATACTGTTTAAGTCGTCAAATAGAATTTTATGATGGAGATTTTGTTTGCATACGTGTGCGGAAAGATAGTTACATGAAGAAAACGGGTTCAGAAAACAGTTTTGCTTCCTCTGAGAGGAACGAGACAGAGGTAATTAAGTACACTTTACTTTCTTTGAAGAAGTGTTCTTATTTAGTATTATATGACTGGATTTTTGAAAACCTTGTCAATAATTTGCATAAATCCCTTATGCACTTGGAAGTCTCTTAGAGGCCTTAAAATTACTCCGAGGGTTGAAAAAACAGAGAAGAGTGAGAATGGAAGATTAGAGAGGAAAAAAGACTGCCATGCATTCCTTTTAATCGTACACTCTGGCGAGAAAAAAAGCGCTTTAGCAGGACGCATTTTTTAACATTGTTTTCACAAATCCATTCATACGTATACTTTTTTCTGAGGTAAAAATATCCATAAATAGAAAGTTGCAAGGTAAATCCGTTGGTGAAAGATGTAGAGGGGTATCGGAGTTCCGAAGAAACTCCCGTCGCCTGCTCTTTCGAGTTTTTCTCTTTGGTCCTCAACTTACATGATGGACTGGCCATGATTACGTACATTTAGAATTTAAATGATGAGCTCTAAAAATCGGAGCTACAATAAATAGTTTTACCTGGTAACTTCGTTTGAAATCACTTGCAAATTAACTATCTTACTCAATATGCAGATTCGAATCATACATAAAACGGTTTTATATAACATGTAATAAGGAAGTTACCCTCGCACTCTATTTCATATTCCATACGACTAAAATGTACTTTAACATCGCTGGCAAAGCCGCGCTACAAAACTCAGTATACGTAAGCGTGCATTCAATGGCGTGAGCCAAGTTAACTTCGCTTCGCCAGGGAGATTTACTTCATTCCCATTGGCTATCTAACTTTAGAGTGTATATCCTCGAGTTGTGAAGCACTTGAGAAGTTTGGAGAGCACTCAAGAATAAAGGGTTCTCAGCTGCGCCTGGAGCAACTCTCAGGCTTCCTTTTTGCTCTCTCTTCCTGCGCGCATCATAACTCGATGATGCAAACTAAATCATGAATCAATAGTTAAATTGTAAAGCTAATGTCGTTGTTCTGTTGCTGAAAGGAGATGAGTGATGTTAGGAATTGGGTGTTTCTTTCAATCAGGTGATGTATAAAAGTTGAACATCCCGATAAACATTTGCTTTGTTCTTACTAAAGGGAGAGACAAATGTTTTGAACGAAGACCAATTCAGCGTCACCAAAAAATCAGCAAGTTCCCCGTCCGTTAGAGGCACACCCCGTTATGACTCCAGTTGTGCGTCAGAGAGTTTCTGGGTGGGGCACTGCATCATCAATCACGCTAGTGAGGTGTCAAACACAGGTACTTTGAAAGTCAAGATGGATCTTCATCAGTCAGCATCAGATTTTCCCGAGGAGCTGCTGAGTGTAGGTGACCACACGAGTACCTTAACCATTATCCACCGTTCAATTCCCCACAGGTAAACAGTTTAATTAGTTTTTGAAAGGCAGCTTTTTATATTCTCCTTCTTGCTTGCATGTGTGTCATTGCAATAGAACTAGGTAGCTTCGAATTGATAGTTTTAGTTATTGTGCATTTGATAAATTTGAACGGCGCAAACTGCGACAAATGTTTCGTTATATTCTTATCACATTTTTGTCTCTTAAAGTCCTGAATTATAAAAATCAAGTCCAGCAACGTTACTCTTCATTTCACGCTTATAAATTCCAATGATCCTTCTCTATAGGCGGATGTTTGCAGCTTTGCGCTCTCTACGAAGTGCATCGCGACTAGCACACTCCATCTGTATGGGACGTGAGCCAAACCAAGGTCAGCAATACTTGAATAATTACCGAGCTCGTCGTACGTTTATTGTCTTTGTTGTTATTGTTGTAATCGATATCATGTCTACATTTGCAATTGCTATTTCTTAATTATTGAGCTGCATCTCTTTCACTTTCAGCCCTGGGTAAAAACAAAATCCACTGCATGTGTTTGTTATACCCAACTCTCGGTCTCTCTACCAAATAAAACACTGTATAGTCTTTAATGGTCGCCATCAATTTTTACCACGACCATCTGATAACAGAAAACGGCCTAAATGTATTGGTGAAACTGTTGGACGCTTTACATACGTACAAAGTGATAAATATAAACGTTTAGCGTTTCTTCAGCCCCTTAAAGTTAATTTATTCTTTCCCCGCGGTTTCTAGACACACGTGCAACTTGGTTTTTCCCTCACGAAAGGAATTTTGAAGCGCAACACGCGCTACGTTCTCGTCCAACACAAACTGCATTTCAGTTGAGGGTTGTAACACATGAGGGCCATTGGCTAAGGGATATTTTAAAATTGAAATCAGGTTTATTTTATCGGCGTAAACTCTATCGTGACCGAATTGGATATTTACAATATTTATGTATTTAGTGGCTGCAGAGAAGAGGTAGTTGATCCTTAAATCATGGATCAAAATTTTAAAATGTAGATTACATTCTTTTTAGTAAAGAGGCCTCATTGCCATAAGACAAAAAAAGTTTGGAAACGTTAGTTCAAGAAGCTGGGGCTTCACTTGTGTGGAAGGTGCAGCGTGTTTGCCTTTTTAACCCTTCGAGACACTAACATGCTTTAAACGGGGATTTTGAAACTATTTTTGTAACGCTGTCCCAACATGCTAGAAGGAAGTGATGGCATTACGAACATGCCTTCACGAGTGAGCTACACATGAGAAATGGTCCTATTAAGGTGACTGGCAACAATCGCCAGCATTTTACAACCGTCAATGAACTTTAATGTGTCGATAAGAACACTCTTTATGGATGTAAGTGATGTTATAATATTGCTATCACAATATTGTTTTGTAAAAAGGATGACCAAAAACCTGTTTATCAATGATTGGAAATTTATGTTATACAATAATGGTAGCATATTCTGATAGAGAGTGGTAGTAGCAGTGATGGAAAGACCTAGGAACTGTTGTCAGCCATCTTAAAGTCAAAGGAGTCAGAATGGAAAGCGCCATAGAAAGCGTGGTCTATTGCTTAAAAAACCATTCATCTTTCTTATTTAGAAAACTTCGGGGCCCCACCGTCTTTGCACTTGTCAATCGAGAGGGAGCATCCCAAATGTGGGCTTAAGCCCTTAAATGAGTATCAGGAAGAAGCAGTGAAAGAGGCGCTTGTAAAGCCTTTCACCCTTGTTCAGGGTCCTCCAGGTAAGCATGAAATTAACCCGAAGCTTTCAAGTTCCTCTATTTCCACTGCATGTTTCGAAGCTTTATTTTGTTGCTTCGTTAATGCTTAAGATGATATGCTTCAAAAAAGTATGCTTTTGACAACTGCCTTTTTCTAATTGCTTGCTTTAACTGTTCGTGCCAATTATAAATTGACCTGACAGGTTGGTTAAGATTAAAAGTCAGTTTTTCTGGGAATGATGTTTCGTAGTGCATGAAAATCGTAGCAGACTTGGAGCAGTATTTAACTTGTTGTCAGTGCGTGTATCACTTTATCGTTGAATGTATATTTTACCTTCGAACTTCGCAATTGTCTAGATCTGTTCAGTGCGCCTATTGCTCTCAGAACTTGCTCAAGCTAAATATGTAACGCCAGCGTTCAATTCCAAATGAAAATACGAAAAATTAGCCGCCATCGTTCGCGTGCTCCAAAATACTCAGAACTTAGGCCCCGTCCACGCGTATTCGGATATTTTTGAATCCGCAACTTTTTCTTTCCGAATTCAAAAATTTCTCCGTCCACACGTAGCGTATTCAAAACGAATTCGCTTGTCCACACGCATCCGATGGTATCCGGATGCACTCTAGAGAAACTAGGCCACAAGTTGTGCCGCCATATTGATTTATTGTTCGGTACGAGACTGGACACGATTTTGCTACGCCATTGGATTCGAAAATATCCGGATTCACCGTCCACACGTTATCGGATTCGTTCGGATTTATTTTTTTCCACCCTGGAGAGCGGATAAAAAATATCCGGATTCGCTTCCGAATTCGCCGGATGCGTGTGGACGGAAGCCGTATCCGGAAAGAAAAAGTTGCGGATTCAAAAATATCCGAATAGGTGTGACGGGGCCTTAGTCATTTCACGTTGTTGTTGTTGTTGTTGTTGTGCAGAGAACGGCAAAGACATGTACAAAGTCTTATAACGCACGTGCGCAGCCATTAAACCTTTTGTTTGGTAGCGTTCTCGTTGCCATCGTCGTCGTAGTTTGCTTAACTGAAGTTCCCTAATGGCCTAACCATAACAACATAACAAGGACGTTTTGTCCTTATGTTTGCAGTATGAACATCCCTACAGTCACAATGACGTAATAGCAACATGACAGCATGAACATAACGACATAAGAAAAGAAACTGATATTTACGTCGATGTTTACATTGCCGGCATAAACGATTATGCCGTTATGTCGCTTATGTCATTAGAGATCTTAAACAAACCACGACGACCACGGCAACGAGAACGTCACCAAACAAAAGGTTTATGAGCAAAACAATAGCTGTGCACGTGCGTTATAAATCTTTGTACAAGTCATTTCTTTGCTGTCCCCTCCAAAACAACAACGTGAAATGACCAAATTCTGCGTAGTCTGAGGAACGCGAACCACAACGGCTAATTTTTCGTGTTTCCATTTTGAATTGAACGCTGTCGTTGCATATTTAGCCTGAGCAAGTTTTTGGAGCCATTGGCGTACTGAACTGATCTAGACAATTGCGAATTTCGCTGGAAAAATATAAATTCATTTTTGACTAGGCGTCGTCCTCGGCGTCGCCGTCGTCGTTGCTTAAGCTCCCTATTATGTCGCTAGTGTGACCTAAGCCTGACGGTTTTCAAAAGATAACCAGCTCTAAGATAATTGCCCATAATAATAGACCATTTTACAGTTGTCTGCTCAGTGACCTGGCCTTTGAATGGCAGCGAGGCTGGTGGTGACCTTGTTTTGATACAGTCGACCTCACTGTTTTTGTTGTGTTAATAAAAGTATTCTAATGCTAACTAGGTGCATTTACATGACAAAAGTAGAGAGGTCTTTATCAAAGAAAGGTCACCTCCAGCCTCGCTGCTATTCAAAGACCAGGCCGCCTAGCAGACAACTGTAAAAGGGTCTATTCTTGGTTTTCACTCATGGGATCAACAGCCGTGTTTTCTCACCGAAACAAAGAAGAGATTTACATAAAAATAGAGTTCAATTCCCGGTGGTTAAATTTTGGGCTCCAACATAGCCGTCGTTTCTTCGTTTAGGGGCTCCAACATGGCCGCCGTGACGTCAGGTGAAAACTAAGAATTAAGGAACCAGACATAGTTGTATTTACATGTTTTCGTTCATTGGAATTAAGGTACTGGTAAGACGGTGACAGGTGTCCATATAGCCTACTGGTTTGTGAAGCGAAACATGCAGCAACGACATGACGAACTCGACATCGTTCTGCCAGACAGTGAAGACCAGCCTAAAGCACCTCCACAAGTTATTTACTGTGGACCCTCCAACAAGTCGGTGGACGTGGTAGCTAGTAAGTGTAAAAAGTCTTGATAGCGACTTGATAAAAACATGAACCGTCTTTGCCTCTTTCGCTATTAAGGCCTGTCCAAACGGGAAATGTTTGGCAACCGAACACCATCAAACATTGTTTGGTGACCCAACATTTTACCGTTTGGCCACCTTGTTTGGTGCTGTTTGATCGTGTTTGAAAAAATTTCAAGGCCATCAAACATTCGATCAAACAACTTAAAACATTTCTTTTGTTCTCGTGTTTGATGGGCGATGTTTTGTTCGTTTGGACAGCCGTATCAAACAAGTTTGGCGCGCGTGCGTCCCAAGCTTGCTCAGCGGCTTGTATCCATAGTTTGATCTGTGTTTGATCACTCACTTCAACATCAGCACGTTTGGCCACTAAACAATGTTTGATGATGTTTGGTCGCCAAACATTTACCGTTTGGACAGACCTTTAGTGAGTTAACGAAACCACGACGGCAACAGCAACGGGAGCGTCACTGAACAAAAGAATTGAAGAGCAGTACAATGGCTGTGCACACGCGTTGTAATTCTTGGTACATTTCTTTGCCTTCCTCTGCAAGACAACAACGTGAAATGACCAAAGTTTGCGTTGTTTGGAGAACGTGAACCACGACGGCTATTTTTTTTTTAATTTCTATTTCAAATTTATCGCTGTGTTCCGGAGTTAGTTTTGCGATAGTTTTGATAGTGATAAACAAAGTAAATGACTTTAGAGTATCGCAAGATTCGTAGGTAAAATCAGAAGGTAAAATATAAATTCACTTTTTAATCCACGTTGTCCTCGGCGTCGCCGTCGTGGTTTCGTAAACTCCATAATAACTCAAAAATGCACAGGAGTGCGATACGCATTGATTTAGTATGACTGGGATAGACACAACATGACAAGTTTGCTGACTCACTGGAGTTCAGCGTCAGCAGTGTGAATTTCCTTTGTCCTCTGGTCTGTCTCATTGTTCGCTCAGGAACGGCCAATTATTTTTATAACAGGGAGTTGGGCAATTCCCCCAAAAAAATCATGCACAACAAAAACCGACGAAAAAAAATCGTCCAAAGGGAGCCATAGGAAAAAATCGAGCAAGTGCTTTCTACTTTTCAGGTCCTGGGTTAAATAGAAAAAGAATCCTTGCACAAGCTATTGCCCACCAAAACAGTCATGCTCAACCTAGAGGTGCGAAAAAATTTTAATGCCCAAAAAATTGCCCAACCCGTACCCCACCCCCCGTCAAAAAAATAATAGTTCCTCTCTTATTGAAACAGTGTCATAAGGAGGTGGCAGCAAAATGTACTCCACTGCACGTTTTTAATGATTTATTCGTATGGAATGGTTTTTTCGACATCTCAAAACGATATGTACCATAAATGTTGTTTCGTGAGATTGTATGCTGTCAATGTTTTGGATATGGTTTTCAACTGATTTCACTCCTGAACGCGGTATGCTACGCCGTTTCACTTTTGTCTTCAATTGTATATTTTCTTTGACTGCAAAAACTGGTTATTCAAAAACAGTAATATTTAGAAAGAAGGAACGATTTTAATCCGCCGCACCTTAAATTCGTTGGTGTATTTTCAGTACTTATAGTATGATTGAGAAAATTACCTTATTGAGATTGGATAAGAGCAGGCCAACCTATTGTTCATTTTTAATTTCGACTGCAATGCAAATTAATTAACGCGCGCCAGTTCGCCATTTTCTCAGTCATAATAATCGTATTTATACTACTCGTGATATTTGAAAATTCCTTTGAATTGCACTCCTGATATATACAATTATGACCTTAATTGTGATCATACAATTATCCATACTAATTCTTTTTTGTTCCATTTCTTCCCTTAAAGAATACATGCTAAAAATTCCTGGCCTCAAGATCATCCGTGTGTATGGCGATCGTAGAGAACAGGCGGAGTTTCCAATTCCCAACAAACGTCAACCACTGAAAAATTCAACGGACGACGACAGTCAAATTTCAAATGAAGACATTGCACTGAAAGCCATATCACTACATCATGTCATTCGAAGGGCTCCCTGTCCGTTTGCCTCCGATCTTAGAGAGTATGAGCGCAAATTTGATGATGATAGGATGAACGATCGCAGGGCCAGTGACAAAGAAGTGAAAGAATACGTTCTAGTAAGAATTCTTTACAATGAATTATTAGACAACTTACCATATTTCCTCGAATAATAGCTGGGGGCGATTATTCTCTTCTTCGCACTGAAAGGGGTGATTATTCATCAAGTAGGTAATGTAAAGTCTGCATAAGAGCCAAGTGGCCCACCAGGCCGGAGCTTATTCTGGTTTATGTAGCATGAAGTGACTAGAAGTATTTCTTCCCCCCCCCCCCCGGGTGGCATACTCGTCTATCGCAGGGTTACCACCCCCCCC
>NW_028301547.1:20757500-20787500 GCF_042242905.1 Orbicella faveolata | reverse complement strand
TCGCTATTTATTTAGCGAAGGAGCGTTACTACACTTCATGTAAGTGTTGTTTGAACATTTTTACAAACATAAAGCTTCCCATCCTAAATAGAGACAGCTCACTTGGTGTTTTCTGTCGTTGTTTTACGTCTAATTATAATTAACCATATAAACTATAATTTCTATCTTCGCAGCAAATATAATATATTTTATTGAAGCATTCGCTAGGTTTAGAATTTGTTTATTTCGCAACGTGGTAACCGTTTTGTCGGAATCTAGTAAAACTTGTTATTTTAGTAGTGTCGAACACTTCTGTTGTTAATAATGGCTTCCATGTAGTACATGTCTACTGCAGGCAAATAGCTCGTTTTCATTGCGTTTATCTGAGCCTTTAATTTGGGTCAAATTTGTATAAATTCCGAAGCAAAACTTTGAAATTCATCTTACCATGCATCTGTTCTCTGATAAAGCACGTTGTTTCAACCAATCAGAGCGCGCGTTATGTGGAATCTTTATCCTAAACAGCACTAAGCGATGTCCTTAAAAATAACAAGAAAAGCGAGTTGAACGGTGTATCAGTTTCGGATGGAGGCTGATTTAACAATACATTATCTTTTGTTTTCTTAGCAAGAAGAAATCTGCAGATTTCCCTCAAATTACTTTTATGAAGGAAAGTTAAAAACAGACCGATCAGTGTCCATCGCGACCTTGGACCCTCGTTTACAGTCCTTTTGGCCTGCTCCTGCGAAAACGGGACAGAACTTCCCAATAGCATTTTGCCATGTTGAGGGAGAAGAGGAAAGCAGCTCCATCAAGACGGCACATAGTAATGAACAGTCAAAATCAAATGAGAAGGAAGTCAGAAAAGTGGTAAGCTTGATGTTGTCAAAATGTTGTTTGTTATTACAGTTATGCAATGCTAATCGGCGATTCAGTATTTCAGCAAGTAAAAGGGAATGAGATTAACCGATCATTTCTTAGCAGATAGTAAGCTAACCGTCGTAGTTTATATGGTTGTACATAAACTGTTGTTTCTCATCAAGCGTCACTGAAAGTTTGGCTTCGATCTCTTCCTTCGTTTGGATTGCTGTTAGTTCTACGGTATAAGCTAACACGACAGCATAGCTACCTAATTAAACAAATTTTCTTCACATTTTGAATTATTATTTATTATTATATAGGTAACACAAAACAAAAAAAAATTCTGAACAACGTATAGATATTGGTTATAAGCCCACACCCAACATTAAGTTTACCTGGATTTACAGGTGGAAATTGTGAGCTATGTGGGGGAGGGGGAGGAAAGGAGAAGGCCATGGAAAACTACACGAGATCATGTTTACGCATCGAGATGCAAATCTTTACGAGTATACTAATTAACAATTAGACTCGTAGCCCGCAAGGCTACAGGTCAATAGCTTTGAGGGCGAAGGGTCTAATTGTTTTAGTATCACCCAACTAGACGGACAGAAAAGGCAACAATAAAGTAAACAAATGCAAGTAGAAGAAATATTTATTTGGGAATAAAACGAAAGAAAGCGTCACGTTCGATTGAACTAATTTCGCTACTCGAGGAATATTACTAATAGTCCTCTAGTAGCGTAGCCAATTAAAATGCAGGATTTGCATTAGTCCTCGTGATGCAAATCTTTACGAGTATACTACCAATTACTAATACAGACTTACTCTTTGTCAGGTGCATGTGGCGACGTCCTTAGTCTACAAACACAACGTGGATTCGTCAAAAGTCGTGATCTTATCACCTTACAGAGAACAGCGAAGCAAGATCAGCGAGTCTTTAAAAAAAGTGTACAGGTGTAAAGATATCCCCGTCACAACCATTGCAAAAAGTCAGGGTAAAATTGACTTTTTATGCTTTCAGTGTATTTTGTTAGCATCTGCTTTTAACTGGAAATCGCAGGTACAATAATTAATGCTTCACATTATTAGCGCAGCACATCACATATACAATGTATGCTGCGGTTTCCAGTCTATATCAAGTATTTCTCTTTTTCACTTTTTTTGTTTATTGTTGTTTTGGTTGTTGCTGCTATTATTGTTGTTGTTGTCGCAGTTGTTGTTTTTGTTTCTGCAACGTTGTCTCTTATTCACCTGATTTTTTGCTGATAGCGATCTAGGCGGCGCCAGTGAAACTTGTTTATCCAAATACAGCGATATGTGTAATTCAAACACCTCTCAAAAATTCATTCCCAGGAAGTGAATGGGATTACGTCATCTTGTCTTTGGTTCGCTCCCTGAGTAAGGACGATATCGACCCTGAGCCTTCACTTTACTGGCTCCGGGAGCATTTGGGTTTCCTAAGAGATGAGCATCAAATGAATGTGGGGATTACTCGAGCGCGGAAGGGACTCTGTATAATCGGTATGTATAGGATCATAAGATGCTTTATTATTGGTAAATTTTTCTTTTTGATTTCCTTTTCTTCGTTTTTCTCCTAATCAAAAGAGCACGCCAGAGTTAAAGATAGCGTGCGAGTATCAGGGACACTTGCAAGCTGTATTTTTCTACTACACTCTGGTCCCTTTTAACTAGGAAAAGATCGCAACTGTTGCAATTCGAAAAACTGTTTTTCTCTGTTAATTTGATATCGGTTTTCTGAAATAGTTCGCCTAAACTTAAATATTATTTCCATCTGTCATAAACGTGTTTATGTTATTGAACCAACATGTGGTCTGTACTGGAATACTATTAGTCGAGTCTTTGGTTGTGGAAGTCGGAAACGTGGTATCCTAATAATTAGCGCGTTGGCCACTGCATCGAGCGATCCAGATTCGAGCCCAGGGCGGGGTCATTGTGTTGTGTTCTTTGGCACTATACTTTACCCTCACAGTGCGTCTCCCCAACAACGGGTGCGTAAATTGGCACCGGCGAATCAATGCTGGGGATGAATCCTCAATGGCTTAGCATCCCATCAAGGAGGTGCTAGAACTACTCCTAGTAACTGGGATAACCTCGGCGGTATGGACCATTTGTTCCGAAGCAGACCTTTTTTATACGTACATCTCTTGACATGAGAGAAGATGTGAAAGATTTAAATGCAAATTTGCTAGGGTGTTTTGATTTATTCTTACTCAGCAATACTAACTACATTTCCATTAAACTTGCCCTCTTTGTCCCTTTAGGTAACAAGAACCTACTGAAGCTCCATCCCATGTGGCAGAATTTAATAGAATTCTACGAAAAAAATCATTGTCTGGTAGATGAATCTGAATGGCCCAGCAACTGAAGCTGAAATCGCTAGACCATCATATGCATGATCCAAACAATTTGCAAAAAATTATTCAAGCTGGCTGTGTCTAAGAAAGGAAATTTTCCGTCACCGGAGACGATTTTCTCCTTTGTTATAGTGATTATGGCTTTATATTGAAATACCGAAGCCAAAGTCAACGCAGCTGGGCAAACGCAAATAGAAATAACGTAATGAACCATTCACCGCTACTCGTAAAATGTTGATATTCAACAAAATCGACGACACCTTCTCTCAGTTTGTATATGCCTTCTCCTATACTACAGTATGCTGGGCTTGCAGACTGAGTTGACTCGAAAGAGCTGGGAGAGATCCTATAATTTTAGTTTTGATCAGCTAATCAGGGCTAACAGCCTTGCAATGTTGGGAGCTAGAATCTCCTGGAATTACGAGGTTTGACCATAAGCGATTCTTGACATGACTGAGCCTTTTAGGTTTATTTTATTGGGTAATTTAGGGGAGCTCAGAAAAGAGCAGGTTCTTTTAGACACAAGCTAGGAATTGAAGCGTTCTGTAAATATGTAGTTGCTATTTTGAAAGTTCTTTTAATTAAAATTAGGCAAGAAAAAGTAGGAAGCATTTACAATGGCAGTGGCCTTGCAATTTTCACGCCGTATATATTTTGCATTTTACCAATTAGTTTTAATTTTGTTGCTTTTTGATTTTTTGCAAAAAATTCCATTTTATGGGTTAAGGCCATTTACACCTGGTATAGCGTGGTACATATGGAGGAGAATATTTATACTAATTAATTTGCAATTTATTTATCAATAATATGAGACAGAAAGTATTGAGGAGCTTAAACGAACTTTCTGACTGCGTTTTCATTCTGGTTAAATGAATCTCAATAGTTCAGCACAGGTGAAATATAATTTGTTGTTAATTTTGAAAATTACATGAAGCAAGCAGGTATAAACACAAATAACACTTAAAACAGAAAAATAGAAAAGGTCAAGAAAAACATGAATTCAACACCAAGTGCAATAGGCAATTGGCATGATGGTGTCAGTTGACTACAACTATCAGAATCCTTCACTTTTTCTGTTTTTTGTGCTAACCAGGGCAATTAATTGTTATTTAAACCCCACCGGGAATTCAAAATTTAAATAATAAAGAAAAAACGAAAGGAATTCTGGTAGTTGTAGTCAAATGACGACTACGTGCAAATCTGCTATTAGATATCTTGAATAGGTTAAATAGAACATAGCTTATTAAATCGAAGTTTTCAAAGTTGGAGAATTAGCGGAAAATCTATTCTCTCGTCGATGAGTTATCAAGGCATTTGGATGGGGTATTCAAGAGTGTGTGCATGCGAATTCGCCTACTTGTTGTTCTTCTTTGGAGCGGACTCACTCTTATTTGGGGTATAGTTAATAGAGGGGAATGGTTATGAAACCCGACAAAGTTCATTATTGTATCTTTGTGTTCGGTTTTTTGGCCTTGACCGTGCACAAAACACAATAGTTGTTTACTCCGTACTGAGGAACTAACCAAAAGAAACGTTTTGGTTACGTAATTCATGCATAGTGTATGAGCGCAAAGCAAAAGATTGTGCACGGTCGTGGACCTTCCAACATAAATCTTGACACCTTCGTCTTGTCCTTTGATGATTGCCGGGCTTCATAACCAGTCCCCTCTATTAACTATGTTTGGGGTTTTGCGACCTTCAGTGAGCAGAAGACAGTAAATTTACGGTGTTTTTATCGTTTTGCTTTTGCTGTTTGCGCGCATATGGAAAACATTTTTACAGAACTCAGACGAGAGCATCAATCAGCCAATGTATGCCAATAGATCCCTTTTGTACAATCTCCTCTCATGTATGCGTGACTGTCAACACGTGTGTTTAACAGTAATGAAAATTATAGTAATTTTCAACCATGTGACATAGTGAAGATAGCTGTGGGAATGATATGAGCGTATTTGTCCCATCGATTAAATCATGAAGACTGAAATAATGTCGATACAAGTGCAGTTAATCTCAACAAGCGTATCGAGGATTGGGTATTTGTACAACTTAAAAAGAGCGGTAGTACTGATCCATCTACCTTAAATCTACTAACGAGGGTGCTGCTTGGGCAAATGGTGGGTTCATCGCGAGCTCACACACGGATTGAAGGACACTTGACTGCTCTACAATCAATTGAACTTACTTTGTATCTTGTTTAGAAGTTTTCTAAGTTAGTTGATTTAAGCAAGACATTTAATGAATCATGCTTTTGATCGGAAAACGCTACTTTTGTTATAATCTAGTTAGTTACATTTCCCTATAGCTCAGGCATGGGGACATGCCTTTTTCAAGGGGGGAGGGAGGGAATAGTGTTGTAAAGTTGAGCACAGCGAGACAGAGCGTGACAACAATTTTAGAATAAGGTTTAATTACATAATTACAGCGGGAAATATGATCTATGTATAAGCCTTTGTTGTTAAAGTGTCGCATGGAATATGGAATATAGAAAACTAGTTCGTACTTTCCGTCTAAAATCGTGTAGGAACACTTGTCCCTTCCAACGACAAGATCAGAAGCACTGTATTCTGCTCTGATGAGCTCCTAGTGCCGCAGGATTTACGTAAGTGTCCACCTTTATCTGTAATTAAGTTGTTTATGCAAAAGGAAACTTTTTATTATCCTCTTACTTTACAAAACCAGCTAGCTCGACATCAATGTGTCAAAGCTGCAGAAACTGTATGCAAAAAGACGCCGTATCTTTCTACAGGAAAAACAAAGCCGTAGTACCTGTCAGTATTTTTAATGTACAAATACGGCCAAATCACCGTGGCAAATCTCTTCGGTGAAACACACATTTTCTGGTGGAAATGAAAAGTATTACTGACTAATATTGTTAAAAAAGAGATTTATTAGTAAGTCATCAGAAAACTTTCAGTGCTCCTGAAATAGTTTTCCATTCCAATGAAGACGTTTTTACTCGAAGGAAACTAGTCATTGACCCAAATTGTCTCCATTTTTGTGGATAGAAGTCGATACTTAGTTGAAAATCTTGTGATTATCAACTTTTATCGGCAAATTAAACTCGTCGTTTCACAGTTATCGAGATATATAGAGTACTGTACTATAGACTTATCGACTACGTTTTGGATGATCGATTTTGATATGTTACGTCCTGTCGTACAGCAGTCGAGTGTCCTTCACTCCTTGTGTGAGCTCGCGATAAACCCAGCATTTGCCTAAGCATCGAAACAGTTCGACTCTAATCGAACCTCGGCCGAGTCTACTACATTACCTTTCTTTCCCATGGATCGAGTAATCTTTCATTAATGCGTGCATTTACTTTAAATACCCATTGGGTGAATTTATAACTCTGAGAATAAAACCACATGATTGGTTTCTTCATCACGCAGAAAATGTAACACACTGTTACCATAACTAAGTGTATTGTCCGAGTAAAATAAATTGTCTGTCTGTCTGTCTGTAATCCTTCTAAGACTTCTAAAATAATAGCCTTTCTGTTTGTCTGTGCTTTGTGTTACAGACGTCATGTTATGTCTCTCGTGCTTTAATTTTTGTTGATTGTTTAAATGACGACTAACACAACCACTTGGTTTGGCGCCGTAATAATGTCGGAAAGATAAAAGGAAAAAAAGCGACAAAGACGGTTTATTATATTTTATGCAGTGAATAAAACAAATTCAGAGTGTCGTTTGTTTAAGAAGGGGATTAGTAAAACAAGGAAAGAGTGAAAAATGTAGAAGGACCGGGAGGCATATACATGCTCTCATTCGTTCTAATCAGTCCCAACTAGATTAACTTTTGTAAACATTAGCAAACGTCTTGTATTAATATTTTACTGTATTAAAATATTTTATATCAGGCGTCGACTTGGAACCATGGACAGCGGCCTTCAAATCGCATGATTAAAGTTTAGAGTGGCTGAAGTTAAAGAACTGTTGAAAATTAAAGAGAAAAGAATTAAGGAATTTGAGGGAAAAGAACAGAAACTGAGAAAAACCGGAACAGAGAAAAAAACCTCCACGCGCAACCTCAGTACACAAATAGCCTTTCTCCCTAATACTCTCCAATCGGTTCGCACTAACACATTTCTCGTTTTTAAATAGTTGAAAATTCAGGGCGCGCGGTCACCAGGACCAGGCGCCCCTTTTCTCAAACGGAGTACAACATCATGCAACATCCACAAATGTTGCATGAAACATATGACCATGAAGCCCCGGCCAAACAATCGCAACATTTCAACGCAACATATCGCAACATTGTTGGGAGCAACATGTTGCGTGCGTTCGGCCACCCTGTTGCAATGTGTTGCGAAATGTTGGGTGTTGTTGACTCAAATTTGAAAATGGTCAAATTTTCCTACATGCATGATGTTGTAGTCGTCTGGCCAGGTTCGTGCCAATCTCGTTCCCAGAGTCTTCGTTCCCCTTGACCAGCGGTCGGAAAACGAGAGCTCTTGGAGCAGTGACACCGATGGGCAGAATTCGGTTATTTCAAAATGGTTGCTCCCAGAGCTCTCGTTTTCCGACCGCTGGTCAATGGGAACGAAGACTCTGGGAACGAGATTTGGTTCGTGCAACAATGTTGCGCCCGAGCATGCGCACTTGTTAGATTTTCAATACTCAACATGTCGCAACATGTAGCAACACGTTGCAACAGGGTGGCCAAACGCGCGAAACATGTTAGACGCCCAACAATGTTGCGATATGTTGCGTTCAAATGTTACGATGGTTTGGCTGAAGCTTGCAAATGCTGGGCCAACAATGTTGCGATATGTTGTGTTGATATGTTGCGATCGTTTGGGCGGCCGGGGCTTTACAAACATTCGCCCCATATACAATTAATGACGTCACGAGACTATTTTAACCGTGCCAAGATGGCCGCTAATTGTGGATTCAATCAGCGACTTCGAACGGCTGAAAAAGCGGTTTTCGCCCACTGTCAGCGAAAAAAAGTTGACTGCTTTTGTAAGTAAGGTTCAGTATCTATTATTAAGCAAAAAATTCGGATACGAAAATTTCGTTTCAGTGGCGCTTTAAAATCAAAACACGGTGATGGACAAAACACTGACCCCTAGTCCATGGACTACCCTGGTGGACTACCCAAATGGACTACCCTAAATAGACTACCCCTAAAAAATGCTATTTCAGATGAGGGGTGCGTTAAGAAGCTGCGATTATATACTTACAGTGCACGGAGGATGCTTTTCTTTTCGTTCTGCATCGCCTTCAGCCGCCATTTTGAACAAGAAGATCTGTTAGATCTTATAACCGCGCTTTTAAAATTTAACTATTTTCTTAGTACTACAGTCGCAACGCAGTCCTTATTCCAAAGCAATCTTTGATGATTCATTGATTACTGTAGACATCACATCACTTGATCAACACACACTCTATTATTGTACAGCGCCTAGAGCAGGCATGGATAGGCGCTATATAAATATTTATTTATTATTATTATTATTATTATTATTATTATTATTATTATTATTATTATTATTGCACCATCAGTCGTAGCCGTTGTGACATCTCCGATGACGTAATAGTCTTAATCTGGAACTTTCTTCGGGATATGTACGTGCATGAAGATACGAACACTATTACAAACCGCTTTCTTTCTTTAAAGTCACGATTAAATTTAATTGTTTTTTTCCCTTGAGTTAAGGGTTAGCAAAGAAGTCACACAAGTCACATAATTCAAGAATTGCGTTATCCACGGCTATCTTTAGTACGGTGGTTATTTCCCTATCAATGACGTAATCTTTGCACGTTCTGACAAGTTCTTTGCTTGGCTTGCAAATATTTAATTTTCCTTCCGATCTGTGAACTCGCTGCGATAACACAGCCAAAGGATTTACTTCATTTGCCTAAAACCGCAAGAAATACTGGGAAAATTACAAATAAATTAATGACCGTCGCTTCTGCCGATATAAACTTGCAAAGTAAACACGATCTTATTTGTCACGTAGCGAAAGTGAAAGCTGCAACGTCAGCGCATTCCATGGCTGACGTAATACCTTTTTTCAGCGTATTTATTATTCCCTTTAAATCCAACGCTTTGATAAAACGAAAAGAAAATATATTTTACCCACAAAAAAGAAAACAATATCCGTAAAATTGTCCGTGTATTTATGTTTTAACAGCTTCTGGCAGAAAAACATCACACGTTGCATGACTCAAAGTTTGGCCGAGCGGAGGTCTGCGTCTGGTCACCGACAAAAAGAAAAAAATAAAATAAACCACGGGTAAACCTAGAACCGCGCTCGGCCCATGGCCGCGCGGTTAAATAACTATACTGAATAAAATAACCGCTGTACACAAAAAGCGTAGACTCAAATCAAGTCAAATATTCTGTGGACAACTCAATCTTGCTCCCATGTGATTCAGTAGCTCAGTCTTTCTCGAACAGACGAAATGATCTTCAGGATGTTATTCATGATTTGTTTTGCTTGTTTTGTGCCGAAAATTATGGCATAGAAGCAGCTAGTCTTCTGTTTTTTTCCTGAGTGTATCAAAATGAAACAGAAATGGGAATGAGCATAAAGCTATGGGACAGCAAGAAATTCCAACGACTACGTTACAAAAATTCAGAGTGGAGTGGAAGCAGTAGTATTCTTGGCTGGCCTGGACTATGGAACGCCAGAACTGTCTTATGATACTTTTTTTTATTATATTGGGTGGTTATGTCATTATATTGAGTAGTTATGTTATTATATTCGGTGATTAACTCATTATACTCGGTGCTTATTCCATTATACTCGGTGCTTATGTCTTTATATGCGGTGCTGTCTTCATTATATTCGGTGCTTATTCCATTATATTCGGTGCTTCCCTCGTTATATTCGGTGCTTTCTTCGTTATATTCGGTGCTTTTTTCCTTATATTCGGTGCTGTCTTTATTATATTCGGTGCTTACTTCATTATATTCGGTGCTTACTTCATTATATTCGGTGCTTACTTCATTATATTCGGTGCTTACTTCATTATATTCGGTGCTTACTTCATTATATTCGGTGCTTACTTCATTATATTCGGTGCTTACTTCATTATATTCGGTGCTTACTTCATTATATTCGGTGCTTACTTCATTATATTCGGTGCTTACTTCATTATATTCGGTGCTTACTTCATTATATTCGGTGCTTACTTCATTATATTCGGTGCTTACTTCATTATATTCGGTGCTTACTTCATTATATTCGGTGCTTACTTCATTATATTCGGTGCTTACTTCATTATATTCGGTGCTTACTTCATTATATTCGGTGCTTTCCTCGATATGATCGTCACCAGTCTTCGCAAGGGGTCATACAATTTGGAGGTAGTCTAGGGAAAGCCGGGAAAAACGGGTGTCACGAAAACTCAGACCCCGAAACAGACCCCGAAAACTCAGACCCCTTGAAATTAAAAACTCAATTGTTATCACCCGAATTGCTCTATGGCCACAATGGGGCGAGATGTTTATCTTCTCCGGTTTATGTTGTCGCGTCGATCGAACGGTGAAACACAAATATTTAACTTCTCAGGTTTATCGCTGTCGCGTCGGTCAAACAGTGAAGAACTAACAAGGTTTAGAACAGCAGCCGACACTGTTTTTCAAAACAGACCTTTTTTATGCAATCGTATGCAGCAAAAAAATGTGTTGTTCTCTGAAACATACTCGTTTGATCGCAATCTGCTTTTGACTTTATGTGCGTTACGTGACTGTCGGCACGTAACCCGCAGAAATTAACAAAATTTAGAAAAAAAAAAAAAGAAAAAAAGAGTACATAGAGATAGCCATGTTTGCGTTCCAACTTATAACGGGAATAGTGAATATTTCTTACAGGAAACAGTAAGTTTCAAACCAAACACTTCTATTTCTTTTTTTTTAACCATATGAGGAAGTGGCAGATCCCATTAAAATAGTGCTCAATACACATATAGTGTAGAGCTGAGTATATGAGTAATAACGAAGAGGCAAGATTTGCTGTTACTCCGAGTTTCGTGCTTACGCACTCATCAGACAGTATTTAATGATAAGCATTCCTATCAACTAGATATATATACACGGTATTAAACAATAGGCTAATTGCTGGACTAGTTGCATTACAATAAGTGATAGTTATACTGGAAAACAATAGGTGTGAAGACAGAAATTACGGGGACGAGTATAAACTGCGTGGGTGCAGTACAATATAAAGAAAGTGTCAAGCGTTCTTCAAGTAGAATTTGTTCTCGTGCCGGCATTTAGAAATAAGTTCTGATCTTTTGTTTAGTAGATTGTCGTTGCTATGTTTGATAATCATTAGTTTTTCTGTGAGGCAGAGGTCGCATCGTTTGGAAATGTTGTTGTAGGGTCTTGCACGGCTAATAATTGACCATTTGATGTTGAAGTCTTGTTTTTTGTCGTGTAGTTGCCAGATGTATTTAGAAAGCTCGGTGCTGTTGATGTGTTTTCTGTGCTTAAATGTGGATTTGTGCTGCGAGAATCTCTGTTTGAATGTTCCTTCTGTCAGTCCAATGTAGTTCTTGGTTGTGTTGTTAGTTGTAACTTGTGCGTTGTAGATTACACTGGAAGTCAGGCATTTGTTGTCTAGCGGGCATTGGTCTTTTTTGCGGCAGTTGCATTGCTCTCCGGTGGTTGCGTTGGCGTTGTTGTCGGCGTTTGTTATTTTCATGTTGTGTTTGTTGATTACTGTTTTCATGTTGTCCATGCAACTGTAGCTGACTTTGACGTTGTTTTTGTTGAAGAGGCTGTGGTATTTATGTTGGTTCGGAAAGTGCTTAGATATGAGCTTCAGGAATGTTCTACCGATGTTTGTCTTTACGTTTTTACTAAATGGAGGGTTGTACCATATAATGTTTCTTTGTCTGTTGCGTCGGGGGCGTGTTGGTTGATTGTCTTCGTTGTAAATTAGTGTTTCAGAGTATCCGCTGGCTTTCAAAGCAGTTTCGTAGATTGGTTTGGCCTTGTTGAATTCGTGTTCGTTGCATGAGTTGGCGGAAATACGGCGATTGATGGATGCTGGAAGTTGCTTTATTATGTTAGGTGGGTGGTTAGACTTTGTGTTGATGTACTGCGGTTCGTCGTTAGGCTTTCTGTAGGGGCAGTAGGTCCCTTTTGTAAGATCGAAGGTGACGTCCAGGTAGTTAACAATTTTCATGTTAGTCTGTATGGTAATGTTGAGTCCATATGTCTTGAAGCGTCTTGTTATGTCCTTCCTTGTACGGTCTGCTTGAGGTCCAGAGATGTTTTTGAAGATGGCAAGTCCGTCGTCTCTGTAAAGCCCGATGTTGTCTATCCCGTATGTGTTACACAGGTCGTCGAGAATGAATAAGCCTACGAGCTCGCATACTTCGGCTCCGTCGAAGCTGCCCATAGTAACGTCAAAAGAACTGTTGTTTTTCTTGATCCAGGCGGTGTTACTGTCAAAGAGAAGGGATTTTCTTGAATGCATAATAATATCGATGTCGCGGTCCGTAATGGAAGTGAATTGTTTGGCGAAGTTGATTGCGTCTGTGAGAAGTTTCTCAGTAATGGAAGGGTAGAAGTTCTCAATGTCAAATACGGCGAAGGTATGTTGATCTTTGTGTTGTATAGAGGAGAACCAGTTGATGACGGATGATGAGTTTTTCCATTGGTTAAGGCCAGTCTTCTGTCTCACAGTCGTGTTAATGTTCGCGAGGATTTCTTTACTGATACGTCCAATCTCACTTTTTGCAGGGTTAATGAGTCTACATGTAGGTTTGTTCTGGAAGTTGTCTTTATGGTCTTTGAGTGTTATAAAAGCCTGTCGCTCAGCCATGCGTTCCGCGCGGTCGTCAATGTTCAGATTAGTAGCAATGACTTGAGCTTCTTTGTTAATAGCAGTAATCGTATTAGAATTTGCTTTCTTGTACGTCGATGTGATATTGTCCTTGAGAAGCTTGTCGTGCGAAGCTTTGTCTACTTCGTAGTAGTTGGTTGTTTTGTCAGCAGGTATGAATGTTTTTGTGGAGTTGTTTATTTTCCTAATGTCTTGTTGTAGATGGTCTTGGAAGTCATCTCGTATTTGCCTGAATTCAATGTTCTTGATCATTTCGTACACGTCAGTTTCAAAGTTGTTTAGGTCTTCGTTCTGAGGAGGGCATTTTCTTGATTTAAAACCAAAGTTGTTGTTGTCAATGTTGTCGTCGTCGTTGTTGTGGTCTGTGTTATTCTTATCTTTATTCTGTTCGAAGAAGAAGGCTTTCCAACGCATACGCTTGATTACAAAATGCCCTCCTCAGAACGAAGACCTAAACAACTTTGAAACTGACGTGTACGAAATGATCAAGAACATTGAATTCAGGCAAATACGAGATGACTTCCAAGACCATCTACAACAAGACATTAGGAAAATAAACAACTCCACAAAAACATTCATACCTGCTGACAAAACAACCAACTACTACGAAGTAGACAAAGCTTCGCACGACAAGCTTCTCAAGGACAATATCACATCGACGTACAAGAAAGCAAATTCTAATACGATTACTGCTATTAACAAAGAAGCTCAAGTCATTGCTACTAATCTGAACATTGACGACCGCGCGGAACGCATGGCTGAGCGACAGGCTTTTATAACACTCAAAGACCATAAAGACAACTTCCAGAACAAACCTACATGTAGACTCATTAACCCTGCAAAAAGTGAGATTGGACGTATCAGTAAAGAAATCCTCGCGAACATTAACACGACTGTGAGACAGAAGACTGGCCTTAACCAATGGAAAAACTCATCATCCGTCATCAACTGGTTCTCCTCTATACAACACAAAGATCAACATACCTTCGCCGTATTTGACATTGAGAACTTCTACCCTTCCATTACTGAGAAACTTCTCACAGACGCAATCAACTTCGCCAAACAATTCACTTCCATTACGGACCGCGACATCGATATTATTATGCATTCAAGAAAATCCCTTCTCTTTGACAGTAACACCGCCTGGATCAAGAAAAACAACAGTTCTTTTGACGTTACTATGGGCAGCTTCGACGGAGCCGAAGTATGCGAGCTCGTAGGCTTATTCATTCTCGACGACCTGTGTAACACATACGGGATAGACAACATCGGGCTTTACAGAGACGACGGACTTGCCATCTTCAAAAACATCTCTGGACCTCAAGCAGACCGTACAAGGAAGGACATAACAAGACGCTTCAAGACATATGGACTCAACATTACCATACAGACTAACATGAAAATTGTTAACTACCTGGACGTCACCTTCGATCTTACAAAAGGGACCTACTGCCCCTACAGAAAGCCTAACGACGAACCGCAGTACATCAACACAAAGTCTAACCACCCACCTAACATAATAAAGCAACTTCCAGCATCCATCAATCGCCGTATTTCCGCCAACTCATGCAACGAACACGAATTCAACAAGGCCAAACCAATCTACGAAACTGCTTTGAAAGCCAGCGGATACTCTGAAACACTAATTTACAACGAAGACAATCAACCAACACGCCCCCGACGCAACAGACAAAGAAACATTATATGGTACAACCCTCCATTTAGTAAAAACGTAAAGACAAACATCGGTAGAACATTCCTGAAGCTCATATCTAAGCACTTTCCGAACCAACATAAATACCACAGCCTCTTCAACAAAAACAACGTCAAAGTCAGCTACAGTTGCATGGACAACATGAAAACAGTAATCAACAAACACAACATGAAAATAACAAACGCCGACAACAACGCCAACGCAACCACCGGAGAGCAATGCAACTGCCGCAAAAAAGACCAATGCCCGCTAGACAACAAATGCCTGACTTCCAGTGTAATCTACAACGCACAAGTTACAACTAACAACACAACCAAGAACTACATTGGACTGACAGAAGGAACATTCAAACAGAGATTCTCGCAGCACAAATCCACATTTAAGCACAGAAAACACATCAACAGCACCGAGCTTTCTAAATACATCTGGCAACTACACGACAAAAAACAAGACTTCAACATCAAATGGTCAATTATTAGCCGTGCAAGACCCTACAACAACATTTCCAAACGATGCGACCTCTGCCTCACAGAAAAACTAATGATTATCAAACATAGCAACGACAATCTACTAAACAAAAGATCAGAACTTATTTCTAAATGCCGGCACGAGAACAAATTCTACTTGAAGAACGCTTGACACTTTCTTTATATTGTACTGCACCCACGCAGTTTATACTCGTCCCCGTAATTTCTGTCTTCACACCTATTGTTTTCCAGTATAACTATCACTTATTGTAATGCAACTAGTCCAGCAATTAGCCTATTGTTTAATACCGTGTATATATATCTAGTTGATAGGAATGCTTATCATTAAATACTGTCTGATGAGTGCGTAAGCACGAAACTCGGAGTAACAGCAAATCTTGCCTCTTCGTTATTACTCATTTCTTTTTTTTTATATATATATACCGCTTGGATTAGTTAATTATTAAATCTGCCTCGTGGCGGGGTCTTCGCGCCAGTTTTCAATTTTCTATAAAATGTTTAAGCAAGCAACCGGAACGATGATCCTGCTGGTATACGTTTGTACCGTTGCAGTTATGTCCTATATAGCAGACATGTCCTCTGACGTAATGTGATATACGGAGCCAATCATATCATGCGTTCTATCTAATAACACGCAGCATAAGACTGGTAACTAAACTCCGTTGCAGTTCGGTCTTCGAGCAAAATTGATTTTTGGAGGGGGGTAGCGTTCGGAAGCAGTATTTGACTTTGTATGTCTTTACTCTGAACCAGAGTGACTCTGAACGTAAATATGCAGCGACTATTTGCAAGAATGGCATTTACCTCACAAGATTTCTATCGGAAATTGACCACTTAGTGTATTTTCAGTTTCAAATTTTCAACATGAAAGTTCGATCGAAGATTTAAACAGTGGTTGCTCTCCGGTTTGCGAACTGCGTGTTCCCGGCCAGCCAATATTAAACTCCGCGCTTTGATTATCCTCAAATTATTCAGATTGTTTAATGATATTACAGAGGCAAAACAATTTCTGAGAAGCAGTGTAACCAATTTTAGTTTCGGTGCTGTAAAACTACCACTCAATCTGCGCAATATTTCTCTATTCCCAATCTTGTCACTCACACGAAATCCGGTTCGCGAAAGCCCTCTTCCCAGTATAAGTTTGTTGAGGCTGACTGAACCTTTTTGGGTAAGCCGTCTCCTGTAGCATCGAACATTTATTAAAGAAATTTTCTTGTCGAGTAGATTTTTATGGCCGGAGTGCTTTCTAACTGTTCCTAGTTCGCTTTGCTTTACAAAACAGCAGTAGTAGTCAAAAAACCACAGAGCACTTTGTGGCCTATTGAAAACACCACAGAGCGCTTTGTGGCCTACTCAAAACACCACAGAGCGCTTTGTGGCCTATTCAAAATACCACAAAGCGCTATGTGGTGTTTTATTTTGGGATTTAACACTGAAACCTGGATGGCTCGTTGACTCGCAAATATCTCACAGCTATTTTCTGAAATAATTTGGTTTTTCCAACTTTTCACACCACAAAGCGCTTTGTGGCCTATTCAAAACACCGCAAAGCGCTTTGTGGCCTATTCAATACACCACAAAGCGCTTTGTGGTCGTCATCGTAATCATAGCGATTCTGTCAGTGGAAATTATACTATGTGGATAAAACTGGCAGAGGGGCTCTTTTATTTTGACAGGGAGGTTGGCAAGATTTTCGCACCACCCCTTACATTAATCATGCATGCAATTTTTTGACTGACTCGTTCTTTTCACGATTGCTGTTTGAGTATAATGTGATAGTTTGACATAGTTGCATACATAATTAATGTATGGCGCTGTACGGAAATCGTACCTGGAGGTTAGCCGAGTGCTCTTAAAGAAACCTCTGAAAGGAACCAATAGATTTTCGCAAACGTGCTGAGCAGATTATGTTGAACACTATTTCAGTTTTTGTTTTTAGAAAGAAATATCACCGAACCTCCGATATAAGACTTGATACCCTTAAAAGTACTCGTTATGGTTATCAGAGAGAGCACTGACTGCTAATGAGATTTGCATTCCTGGGATCGGCTGGAACTAGCTACAACGGGTACGTGTTATTGACCGGGAGAGACGATGAAATGAAAGCAGAAGGTTGAAAATTAGGAATTCAGTGATACCTCAACCTATCACTTGTTTCGGTTAGAGAATCTTAGAGGGATTTATTATGTTCATTGATTTATAGCTCTATTGTTAGTCCTCGTTTGTAGGCACACCCCTCAGGAATTTAGCATTGAACATGGAATGAAACTTTAGTAGGATACTGATATGGGTATTTCTTTTTTTAACAAGTCTATGGATCTCGCCGTAACATTGCAAGGCGAAGAACTCGACCAATGTTTTACCAACACGGACCTCATACTAGTTCAATAACATAATTGAGTTATGACAAAGAAGATTACAAATCTTTTTTTATTTATTTATGGCTAGACTGGAATTTATAGAACTGGTGTTTTCATGAGCAGGTATAATTACCATTATCACTATCAACTGGAATCTTATAGATCTTTCTACACACGAACCAAAACAATCTGACTTGTGACCTTGAATTAATTGGCTTGAATTATCTGCAATGCTCACGTATGATACAAACCGTTGCTTTATCCAAACATTTTCGAAAATTATATTTTAGGGCATGTTTTTAGCCTGTATTGTAAAACCACTATAATCTTGAGATTTGTATTGTTACAAAGGCAAAATAACCAAAGTTAGAATTAGTTTGAGAAATTCTATTTTTGACAGATAAATGCCTTTTGGACATACTAATATAATACTTATCATTGCATTTACAGTGGTGCACTTCTAACACAGACCACCAAACTAATTTTTTTTCATCATTTTTTGACATGTTTTCAACAACTTTCCTATGGCTTCCATTCAAATCTGGCAAATCCAAATTATGAAAAGAAATGTGAAAGGTGGAGTTGTCGACTGATCAACAGGTTACATGATGCTTGATATTTTCACCATTCATGCATTTTGATTAGCTTATTTAAACCAAGGAAGGTGGACACAGTTAGTCAGGCACGACTGTGGCTGGGTTCTTATTACAAAGATGAAAAGTTCTGTCACTCTTTTGTCCCTTAAATCTAGATCCAACAAACTAGTCACAGGCAACACAGTGATTTGTGGTTCATTTAGTAAAAAAAAAAGTAATGACATATTTTCTTCAGCCTTTGAGCTTGGGCTAATTTGAATAAGCTGTTGTAAATGTAGAACAATCAAAACAATTTCAGACTCATCCTCTATTTACTTAATTATTACTTATTAATACATCTGTTAAAGAAATCCTGATAAAAATTAAAAAAATCTACGAAATAAATACTGATTTTATCACTGTCACTAAACTCATCCTCTATTAACTTTCTGTAGAGGTGTTCATCATCATTGTCTTGTTCTTCTTGATCCTCTTGTCCTTCTTCTTCTTCTTTGTCTTCTTCTAACTCCCCCTCCTCCTCATCGATCATATCATCTAATGCCTCCAGGTATGGTTTGGCCAGGCTATTAAAAATATGGAGATGGATTTACTTCATTAATAGACACAACAATATTGTGGAAAACTGAAACTTTCTGTGAAGGGGCCTGTTACGGCTATTTCGTGTTTTCTTTGTGTCCTTTTTTGTTCCGTATGTTAATGTATTTTTTCACATTCTGCATGCTTTTTTTCTCGCGTCGTATGTAAATTTCGTTGCGTATATATTTGTGTTATCCTTTCATGTTCGTTTAGTGCTAGTTTATCGTCCGGTACACTTGTATCTTCTTGGTTCCCTGAACCCCGTTGCCAGCATTTTGGTAAGCCGTTTAGTTTATCGTCTGTTTGTGTTTTCCTCTTAGTTTTCTGCCGTCTTCAGTTAGTTATTTGTAGTAATTCGTTTCATGTTTATCTTTAGGAATTTACCTTCCTCCTACGGAAAGTGAAATAAATTTGCTGGACTAATTGAAACTCGCTTTAAGTTGTGTCTTAAGTCAGCCCTTTGCCTCTTCAGGGCCCATTTCTTGAAACTTCCTGGCTATTCAAGAGCTTGTCAACTTACAAGGACCGTTTTCAGGCTGCTGCTTTGGGCCCAAAGCACCAAACTACCTAATGAAACTGAAATCAGTTTTTAAAAAGAGCATTGGAATTACAATCTAAAGTACAACAGTAATATTATTATAATTCAAATTATAAATATTCATACTGTATTTTGAAAGTAGAAGTTTTTTCACGAGGAATGTGAACGCCTTAAAGAGATCTTTTCCCGACTGTGCTATCCTGACGACCTTGTGCAGTCAATCATTCGCAGATTTATTGAATCAAAAGTGTCCGAGGATTCACATACTCGAGTGGCTGATAAAAGAGAAGCCCCAGTCAGAATCGTGTTGCCCTACAAGGACCAGAAATCTGCAAACGTAGTACGTAAACAGCTGGCTGACCTCAGTCGGAAGATCAACGCAGATATTAACCCAGTTTACACAAGTAGAAAGATCAAGGATGAAATTAAGGTCAGGGAAGACAAGCAGCCTCTTGTTAGTCAACAATGCGTGGTGTATTCATTTCAGTGTGGCCTGTGTGATGCAGGCTATGTCGGTTACACGTGCCGACACCCACACCAACGAATTGAAGAACACAAAGAATCGGCAATCGGAAACCACCTCAGAGAGCAGCACGATATGGAGCCAGAAGACATCGCACAGAGTTTTCGAATCTTAAGAAAGTGTCAGAACAAATTTGGCTACCTTATTTTTGAAATGTTTTTTTTATCATAGAACTGAAACCAATGCTAAACAAACAGTGCGATTCAATTCGCGCCCAATTATTTGTTTAGAGCAATTCTTGCTAAGATTATTTTATTTTTCCATTGTATATTTTTAACACTTTTTCACATATTTTATCACATTTTAGCGTTCGCCACATTTTTATCTATTATAAGTTGTTTTTAACATATTTATGGCTATATGCTATTGTAGAAAATTTACTCACTTGAAAATGACCTCGTAGAGGTCGAAACGTCGTGACTTTTTAGCGCTAGTTTTTATTTCAAAATCGATTTCTAAGAAACTACTTATTAACATACTGTATTTCTATACCTAACTAAGAAAACCAGTTTTTGATTAATATGATGCAAATGGACTTCTCTATAAACTCACTTCCTTCAACTTAATGTCTGCTAATTTTTCACGCAAATAGCAAACCACCAGTTGTGATTGCAGTTACCCGTCTCACTCTACATAGCAATTTTCAATTTGGTTTCAAAATTAACTTGCATTTGGGTTTGCATCACTGTGCTCTGTTTTGCATCCTGTACTTTCTTTGTTGCGTTGTTCGTAATATTGTTAATACTCTGGTTCTGGTTTCAAGGCACTTCAATGAAAACTGTTCAGACATCACTTCCTTCCTGCATGAGATGAAGTAATAGTTAAAAGCACATGCCATTTTTGGTCTGAGACATTGATGGGGATTCCTGGACAGGCCCCCAGAGGAGCTTCCATCTGCTTTCAAAATTACATCATTAGCCTACCAAAACTAGTGCCAGTCCTAAACCCCACATTAGAATTTAAAATCCTTAAAACTCATAGTCTTGTTGTTATTGGGATAAGATGTTCTAGGTTCTGAGCTACTGTGTCTGAAACACCTCACAAGATTAGAAGCCACAGATTTAGGAAAGCCATTCCCTAACAGAACGTTTTCATCATTGTTCTTTGTTTCTGAATGAGAGAGCTATTTCACATATACGAGAAGCCTGGTGCAACAAGGCCTAACCCAAGTAATTTTGGCAAGTCAACGTACTTGACTAGAAAACAAGACATTCTGTCCAGTGTTTGTGTGATTCCTATAAATGTCAATGGATGTTCTTTTCAGAGAAATGTCCAGGAAATGGATCAAGCCATCTTCAAATTTGTTGACTGTAAAACATGTCAGATTTATTTGGTTTGTCCATCAACAGCATATCTTCAAAATAACGTCCATAAAACTACTCATTTATAAGGCCACTGTCAAGCATTTTACGAACAATATCATTTTTGAGTTCTGTCATGATAAAAAAAAAACAACAACAACGGCCTAATGAAGAACCCAACAAAATGCCATCAATTTGGTTGTCGAGTGCTCTCTTAATTAATTTGGTGTTAATCAATTTATTGTCATTAACTCCAAAGAAACCAATCTGAACAACTGTCAGGGCTTGCTGTCAGGGCTTGCAAACTCCAGTTCCTCTTAGAGTGAAAACAAGGTGTTTTCCTTCCACATCTACATGGGAGAGTATCATAACTTATGTGGGTGGTGGTGGTGTATCGAGTTGTGTTTGACAAACCCTTTTCATTTTTTTTGTTTCTACATATAGCAATATAAAGGAACTGTTTTTTAACTGTTTAATAGCAAACCACTTTATTTTTAAAAAGTGCCTGTTATTTTTAGTTAAAGTTAATTTGGCTAACAATTCCTTTCTATTTAAATGTATGTTGCTTGAAAACTGTGATCTGGTGGCCCTAGATGCAATTCGAGTTTTTCTGTAATTTTGGAAAGTCAAGCCCCACTGTTTGCTATTAATATTGTATCAAAAGGATAACACCATTCTTATCATGGTTATTCTATTGATTCCATTTCATCATTACTTAAGGTGGTTCTGCAGTTATTGTGGGCACACTACCCCATGTCAAAGTTTGCAACATAAATTTTGGGGCTTTGAAGTGTTGGTTAAGAAATTTTGGGAAATATTTTGTGTTTCACTCGGTGATAATGTTACTTAATTCCATTTACTGGGGAAAATGTTTTTATTCTTACTGGTGTTTGACTGGACCCCATTTTTTGGACAACAACACTACCAGTAAAAAAAATTTTGCTGGCATACTTTTACTCAATTTCTGGAACCAGCTTATTCTGACTTAATACAAACCATGCCCAAGTTTTGGGGAAATCATTTGAGCAGAAGTTCAGAAGTATTAACTTAAAGGTCAAAGACATGTAAACTCAACTCTAACATTCACTGAAAGTTTCTACAATTGACTCTCATTTCCAAAACAAGCCATGAACCCAAATTTTGTGAGAAGCTTGCCCCAAAGCTTGTTAAATAAAAGTGGCTAGTCAATTAGTGATCGTGCGAACCATAAAAAGCATTAATCCCTAGTTCTTAAAATACTATAAAATGCTTGATAACCTCATTGAATTTTCAAAGATGCATTTTGCAACAGTATTTGGAAATAACTTTTGTGTCAAAGTCTTTCCACACAAATTGTACGGTACGGCAACATTTTGGCTATAAGTTTTACTGTTGTGACTCAAAAAGAAATGGGGCACTGTTGTCAGGATTGTAAGCTACTCCCCGACTGATCTCTGGTGAGGAAGAGAAGCAGTTTTATTAATCTATGATTACAAATACAAAATAGCCACTACAGGTACGGGCTGAGCCATCTTTTTGCCATTCCTTAATATATAGTTAAAAAGACAATTATTAATAATAACAATAATAATAAATAAAAATAGCAATAAAAACAACAACGATGACAACAAAAATAATAACAATAATATTAATGATAATGATGTGCTTCTGGGCATGAATTATGTTTTCATTCATGACAGTTGGTTCATTGTATTTGACCAGTAAAAGTGCTTCACTGGGTCTATTTTAGAAAAGTGGAGTCTCATCAAAATGTGTGGGCACAGTTCATGGATGTTTAAAATCTTGTGAGGGTTGTGCTCTATGACTGATTAATCACCCAGTGAATTACTGTTGCAACACCAAAACAAGAAGGCAAGTTTATAAAAAAGCTGAGCATTTCTGCAAGTTGAAATTTTCTCGTGAGTGCTAATGGGCAACAAAAGTCTACCAGGTAGGCAACTAAAAAGACACACGGGGAACCAACAAAAACAGAACTAGTTGCCCAAAGGGCAAATTAGCAAGAAAGTTAGTGTCGAACACTGCATTAATAGCCGTCAAGCTCATTCTAAGAGCTTTGCGGCGTCCAAAAGTTTTCTTTACTCTGCCTCCTCGACTCCTCAACCTCTCTTAATTCATTTATGTTTGTTGCGCCCCAAACCATTGCAGGAAAGAAAGTGAGTGCTTTGCAGGTTGTAAGTATACATATAGAATACAGTAGGGGCAATTGTACATGTATGGTTTACCAGTTTTGTCATTTAAGTTAAGGTTGTCATTTGCTAACACAGAAAGCTCAACTTCCTACAAGCTGTCTTGTTCACAGCTTCTGGGGTTTTAAATAAGAGTCACAACAAAGAATAGAAAAAATATGTGACAAATGCTTGAGTAACTACATATGATATGCCAATATCTTCTTTGTAACATGCAGCAAAGATTGCTTGTATCACTGCCATACATCTATACCTTAACCTATAATATACCACAGAACCTCCCAAACTACCGGTAAGTTGAGACTTTTATTTTATATCAATTTTAAAAACAAAATTATTTTGTTCCAGTGGGGATAATGGGTTGTTGACTAGTTTAATGGATACACAAGAATAATAAGCTGTGCATTAACGTGGTACTGTACAATCACTTCTTCCTTAAGATTTTGAAACTCCATCTACTAAATACCCCCTGCGCTAAATTTTAAGCCTTCATAGCAGGGATGAAAAGGAATTAAAAACTAGAAACTGGCTAATTTATCCAGGTGCGAAGAAGATGTGTTTTGAAAAATAGTTGGCCTTCTCTAACACATAATAGTTGGCTTTCTCTAATACATAAAAGTTGGCTTCCTCTAACACATTTGGTTTGCAATGTTCTTCTTAGTATTGCTGGAGTACTTAGTGTACAAGAAAAAACTCATAAGCTAACCAGATATTGAAGTATAATATGAGGACACAAGCCCTAAAATTCTTGAGAAAGTGCTGCCATTACAGTTAAGACCCAATTACGTACAGGTAACAAAAAAATGAATTATTTTGGCAAGACACAACTCTAAAAGAGTTATCAATGCACGGCAACTGATACATATCATGGTAAGGGCTGATGCTCACCATCCCTAGTTCCTTCTCTACTACGACTTTCTTCAGTTTGTGCATGTTTTCCCTCATCCAACCCATGATGATCATCCATTACTGCAAAAACAGCAATTCAAAGCATTATTGTTAAACACAAAATCACACAAATGCAATTATATTTTAAGTTACACTGACTGTTTTAAAATAACATACATGTACAGCCTTGTAGATTAAAAGCTGTTCCTCAGTAAAGGGAAATTTAAAAGAAAACAAAATTCAATCAGAAACAACTGCAAGAGTATGACTATCTTATCAAGACCTAGGTTTTTAAAGTCTATTTCAACTGACAATGAAACCAAAACAGAACAGACTGAATCTCTAGTGGCAAAGTTTAGCTGGTGAGAACTACATCTTATTATATGGCTAGCTCCGCGAGCAGGCAAGATGAATCAAATCCTGCGCTGTGATTGGCTACCCGAGTGGGCAAGATGGAGCTATCTTGCCCGCTCGGGACTACCTGCCGTGTCCCGCAAGAAAAATTTCCCCGAAAGCCATATAATAAATCCTTTATTGACCAAGCTTGTTCGTTCAAGATGGCTGGATATTGGCCTCGTTCTTTTTTTGCGAGTTTATGGACCTCAACTCCGTCTCAGTCCATAAACTCACAAAAAATGAACTTGGCCAATATCCAGCCATCTTGACCTCACACTTGGTCAATAACCCATATATATTTACCAAGAGATAAAAGACATCCTTGAGAATAAAAATACAAGTAGATAAACAAACCGTTTTCTCCTTCTTTAATTGTTTTTACATTAAAAGAACAAAAAAAAACCAAGTATCCAAAAACATGAATAAATTCTCCAGAAGATTACAAGAATGGCAATGTTCCTCACACAAGAGCTGGCACAAAGAGATAATGGCAATGCCACCTAATGAAGACATGACAAGGTATTGGCATGTATCCCTATTTAAACAATAGAGAGTTTCTGTCGAGGAACTATCGGTTGATAATTGCCCCATGGAAATTTGATGTTCTTAAAACAAATATGCTAGTTTTAAGAACATCAAATTTCCAAGGGACAACTATCAACCGATAGTTCCAAGACATAAACACTCTATTGTCTTTATCGTTCACCACTAAATTTTCTTCCACGTGCCAGTTCAAAATTCATATTGAATTATTTTCAACTTTTTTAGATCAAAGCCATGGAAGGTCGTTGAAGCCAAATGTAAAATTTGAAAAAGAAAACAGACAAAAACCCACTTAATATATTTCAATTGTTTACTTTCTGTAAGCCCGCTTCTTTACAGAAACATTTACGCGGATGAGTACTATCCATCCAGGTATTTTCCTCAGACAGGCACTATGGGCTGATAGCGTCTCTCCACGGATGAACACTATTGCGTCACGTGATCAATTTAAACCAATAAGAATCGGAGAAAATTCAGTGGTGAACTATAATATGTATTAATTGGACCAGCCAAATAGAAAAGGAAACCTAGGCAAGCACTTCTTGAAGCAGCCTCACATGATGACTATACACACTGCGTGTCTACAAAACACTGCTTCGTAACAAACAGCTTAAAGGTAGCAAGTCAACAACAGAGGAAAAGAAGAACAGAAGGACAAACAACCCTGACCTTAACTGGTGATTCCTTAGCACTATATTGCGAATGCTTCAAGCGCAGAATTTTACACTTATTCAATAGCATCAAAAACAAAATCATTACTCATGGATTGTATGTTATTTGGATTATTTTCGATTCTTTTGCATAAGTTGTTTATTATGTTGTTCCTTATGCTCAAAAATTCATGTATGCCTATCAAAGTTCATCAAAAAACTGTACCTTCCAGCCACCGCAAAATGTAATGCGGAGTGATAAAATAAATGAATAGTACTATTTGAAAGACCTGGCAAAATAGGGTAAGACTGGTACATCATATCTCTTTTGCAAGCATGGTGACCTATTTTAATTTATTTTTAGAGACTGTGCTTGGTAGGAAACATTCAGGGAAATGTATTGTGCATTTGTTTTCATGATTGTGCCCAGGAGATTACTTTTAAGCTTACTTTAACATCGGTAGAAATCATTCCCAATACTGATAGAAGCAAAGAAATACCAGACAAAATAAAGGCTCGAAAGTTCAAACTGTCACAAGAATGGTAAACTCGATTTCTTGACATCCTGAACTAAACTCAAATTTCTTGAACTGTAACCAATTTTAATCCTTGCAATCCTGCACATTATTTCGAAACTACTGGTTTTGCTTTGCTCTATAGCATTTTTATCCAACTAAGCTGTATATTTGGTGGCATTTGGCGATACAAGGTGGTAATAAGCTGAGTGAAAATTTGCTCTGTCTGCACGACAGCGTTTCTTTATGCCCGTGACGGAGGCAGATCTTAATTGCAAAATTCAAAACACAACAGTGTGGACTATACAAACTAGTGCCAGCTTAGTTCGTGCCGCTTGAAAGCAACACGATCAACAAAACTTAGATTGCTGATGAACATGTCGAAATGGCTTCGTAGACTTGAGCCATATAAATTGCTCACTCCATTTCTACAAACATAATACAATACACTACACTTCACAAAGCTTCTTACTAACAATATTAGGCTTCAAAGGCAGCTGTAAATGTGTTTCGGAACATGCAGAAAGATCCGGCAAAACACCCTCACGATAAATG
This sequence comes from Orbicella faveolata, assembly GCF_042242905.1. Classification (NCBI taxonomy): domain Eukaryota; kingdom Metazoa; phylum Cnidaria; class Anthozoa; order Scleractinia; family Merulinidae; genus Orbicella; species Orbicella faveolata. Next base: position 20,760,651 of record NW_028301547.1, on the reverse strand, counting down.
TCACAATCGATAGGTTTCGAGCTTTCAACTGGCAAACACCGTCCCGTCCCCCAGTAAAATAATCTCAGAGGACACGATCACAACGCATTTTCATTGGAAGAAACAACAACACATACAATTGGTCAAAAGGTGTTAGACATGTCTGCCACGCAGGACGAAAGTGCAACGCTACATACGTTGGATCAATAGTGATCTAATCGGCTTTACATATAAAATGAAGAATACAAAAGCAAAACCCGACACAACTTCTGGTTCTTTCCGTTGTGGCAAAAACTGTGCTACTTGTCCCTACATTTCTCACGGACTTACTACATATACCTTCTTTTCTACCGGGGAAACGCGCGCCATAAAATCCAACCTGACCTGTGACACTAAAAACCTCATCTACATGATTCAGTGTAACCGCTGTAATTTACAATACATAGGAGAGACGAAACGACGATTAAAAGACCGATTTAATGAACACCGCCGTACCATAGATAACCCTAACAACAAATCTAAACCTACTACAGCCGCCGAACATTTCCTGTCCTCTCCTAACCACACTGCTAACGACATGCAATTAATCCCCATCGAAAAAATCGTTTCTAACCGAGACTCTATCCGTACGGCCAGGGAAGCTTTTTTAATTCAAAAAGGCAGAACAATTGATCCTAATGGTCTGAACATCCGCGAAGAAACATATTAATTGTTTTTATTATGTTCTTTTATCATGTTATTTTATTTTACCGTATGCTTATCAGATAGTACGCAGCTCTTACAAGGTCTCTCCTGATTGGCTCGATCAAACAATCGGAAACAATAGGGTACTTAAAATTCAAAATGGCGGACGATAATCGCGAAGCGCGAAAGTGAACAGAATGAGTTGTTTTGGAGCGGTATGTTTTCCTCTTCAGTTTTTAAAAGCCTGGCAACGGTTAATCTATAAACAAAGAATTATAACAGGTTTGCATCGCGTTTCCATTTTGGCGTTTTTGCGTTTTAAGCGCAGATTTTCTCTACGCATTACGCGTTAAGGATTATTGAAGCAGATTATTTTTCACGAATTATCAAACAACACTAAATATTAAACTTATTTGCAGATGATTCTTGGAAATGTTACCAGAAGTATTATTTTAGTTTAAGTAAGCTTACATTGTGAGTACAAACATAGTAGAATTTTGAGCTATTATTTACCCCAAGTAATTAAATGAATAATATTCGATCGCGTGTGGTGTTTGGAGGTTTTTATAGAATAATACACTTCATCAAGAACTAAACGCTACAAAATGCAAACAGAATTTCCAACACAATTCTAGTTTAAACCCCGCTTGATTAAAAATTTATGGCATTTTCTCTGCAGAGGGTAGAACACCAACTTCATTAAAGTTGATGATTAATTTTTCATCAAAGTGTAAAGCCTTGCTCAATCCTTAGGAATTACTGATCACTTCAAAGAACATCATAACAAAATAAATGCAAACAAATAATATTAAATCAAGATGGGGATCTTTTATAAAGTAGCTAGCCAAGTTTTTGTAGGGCTTTTAATTTACCAGATCAGTAATTTTTTGTCATTTATGATGCTGTCTTGTTGGAGAGTTACATCAAAATCATTGAAAATCAGCTTAACTTTTCACAGGGTTGTAACACCAGATACAGCTTTCTGTTCATGAAATCATTCTTTTGGGCACCTGCATAATAAAGATGCCTTCCTTTTATGGATAATTTACAGAGGCAGGTCCAGAGATGTTCAGGGAGGATGGGTGAGAGAATTTTTTCAGCCATAAGGGGGGACCTACCCTTGGTAAATATAGGCAAACTCATTGCTGTGGACACCTCTATGATAAAGACACCTCCTTTTCATAGATAATTTATAAAGGCAGGTCCAGAGATGTTCAGGGAGGATGGGTGAGGGAATTTTTTCAGCCATAAGGGGGAACCTACCCTTAGTAAATATAGGCAAACTCATTGCTGTGGACACCTCTATGATAAAGACACCTCCTTTTCATAGATAATTTATAAAGGCAGGTCCAGGGATGTTCAGAGGGGGAGGGGGTGGTTGGGGGAATTTGTTCAGCCATAAGGGGAAACCTACCCCAAATATTGCTCTAATTAGCTCTAATTGTAAGGATGTTGAATACTTTCTTCCACTGATGGGTCTGTTTCATCAGAGTGACCTTATTAATTTTGTTCAGATTTGACTGTATATTTTATTTGTTATTTAATTTGTTTACAGCAGTTTTCGATTGAGTGTTGTAAAACCAAAACCAAACAGTTACTTACCAGTGACACTAATTAGCCAATCTAAAATATTGCAAAACCAAAGCCAAAGTTATTGCCTGATTACTTTTGCCACTCAATTGAAAACCACTCTATTATATTTAATATTTAATTTGTTTTCTGGTTCGTTCTCCTTTTTGTGATCAAATGCCCTTGTCCTTATGTACTAAGCTGGGCGTTAACCAAGGCATTTTCTCATGAATACTGAAATTAGGTAAAGTAAATTTGGAGTAACTTTGTACTGTTAAGTTTGATGCAATGAATTAATTTTAAAAAAATGTGAAAAGAAACCAAGGTTATATAAACAAAGCCACTTAAGCTTAGCTTTCAAACTGTTTATTCTAAATAGAAACCTGATGCAATTTTAGCAATTCATAGACATAATGTCTCAGCAGAGCAAAACCTAAGGTGGGCAGTAACATGATAGTATTCAGTGAGGGATGTCCCACAAGTATTTTGATGTCCATTATTTCCAATATTTTGTATAGCAAATTCCTTTGCATTTTCATTTGGCAGGATTTTTTCCACCAAGTTCTGTTTCAAATTTAGTTTCTAAGGTTTCTGACATGGACAAACTAGTTTGATGTCTGCCAGTTGACTCTGGTGCTCTGGTGCTTGAGGGATTGGATATGAGGACTTTGCAGACGAGCTCCCAGTTGAGGATCTTGGAGGATCTTCTTTCCTTACTATCACCACAACTCCATCCTCAGGACTATCTTAATTTTTTTCTCACTTTATCGTCATCATCTGCTCTCATCACGTCAGTAGGCACATAAGGTTGCCATGGTATCAATCCAGCACTGTCCTTTTTGCGCACCCAGCCTTGTTACTTTGTTTCTACGCAGGCTTTCCCCAAGTGGTCTCGGTTCTCCCTCTCGCTCTTCTTCCT